>NC_030430.2:13467726-13605226 GCF_001660625.3 Ictalurus punctatus
TAAGATAGCAAGGATAATCTATGTATTATAGATGTCTTGCTAGACTACTTCACAAGAAACAAGCAATTCAGATGATCATGTAAGGATCCTGCTGAGCCTGCAACTCTTATAACCTGCAACTCTGTTTGCACTTTAACTTCCTAAAACTAATTCACTGAACACCATATAGGGTTATATAGGCTACAATATTAATACAGTATATAAGCCATTATCAGTGTTCTTACTATGGCACACAACTCTTTGAGCTATTTATGCCTTCTTTCTATGGCTAACTATATGACCTACAGCTTTATGCTTTTTAAACAGAATTCCAGTGCCAAAATACCGTCCTTAAGACTGTGCAGGTCAGAATGGCCTTATGGATTTAGTCTAGGTTGCAGCTTACACAAAATGAATGTGAGGTAAAAACATGTTTATCAATTTACATATTGGGAATTGTAAGCATTATCCATGGTGATTTATATTTTACAACAGCAGATATTAATTAAATCATAATTTTTTTTAATTACTAGAATTTTACATCAACTTTGGCCAAGCTGAAAGTTAGATCCATTAATGTCACATCACACCACTGTGATCATTTGCACTGTTTCACTAATGTGGATGTGTAATGTTAAAATTAGCAAACTACCAAATGCATCTAGCCAGTGGCATCTTTAATATGTTTTATGATCATTTTTACCAGCATATGACCTTTTTTACTTACTTGTGTTGAAAGACTATTTACAACCCCAATTCCAAAATAGTTGGGACGCTGTGTAAAATGTAAATAAAAACAGAATGCAATGATTTGCAAATCTCATACATTATTCACAATAGAACATTGAAAATATATCAAATGTTTAAACTGAGGAAATATACCATTTTAAGGAATAAAAAGGGTAATTTTGAATTTGATGGCCACAACACGTCTCCAAAAAAAAATCAGGACGGGGCAACAAAAGGCTGTAAGAGTAAGTGTTACCAAAAAGAAACAGCTGGAAGAACATTTTGTAACTAATTAGGTTAATTGGCAACAGGTCAGTAACTTGATTGGGTATAAAAATCATAGAGAGGCAGAGTCTTTCAGAAGTAAAGATGGGATCAAATCTGGATGGAAGCATATGTTGCGTTAAAACCTGTATATACCTTTCAGCATTGATGGTGCCTTTCCAGATATGCAAGCTACCCATTCCATAGGCACTAATGCACCCCCATACCATCAGAGATGCAGGCTTTTGAACTGAGCTCTGATAAAAAGACGGATGTTCCCTCTCCTCTTTAGTCCTTTTTAGTTTAGAGGACACAGCATCCATGGTTTCCAAAAAGAATTTCAAATTTCGATTCTTCTGACCGCAGAACAGTTTTCCACTTTGTCTCAGTCAATATTAAATGAGCTTTGGCCAAGAGAAGACTGCAGCGTTTCTGGATCATGTTCACATATGGCTTCTTCTTTGCATGATAGAGCTTTAACCAGCATTTGTGGATGGCACAGAGAACTGTGATCACAGACAATGAGTTCTGAAGGTGTTTCTGAGCCCATGTAGTGATTTCCATTACAGAATCATGCCTGTTTTTAATGCACATTGCCGCCTGAGGGCCTGAAGATCATGGGCATGCAATATTGATTTTCACCCTTATCCTTTGCGCACAGAGATTTCTCCAGATTCTTGGAATCTTTTGATGATATTATGTACTGTAGATGATGAGATATTCATAGTCTTTGCAATTTAACGTTGAGGAACATTATACTTAAATTATTCCAAAAATTGTAGACACAGTTTTTTGCAGATTGGTGAACCTCTGCCCATCTTTACTTCTGAAAGACTGTGCCGCTCTAAGATACTCTTTTTATACCCAATCATGTTACTGACCTGTTGCCAATTAATCTCCAGTTGTTTCTTATTAGTACCACTTATTTTTCAAGCCTTTTGTTGCCCCAACCCAAAGTTTTTGAGATGTGTTGCGGCCATCAAATTCAAAATTACCTTATTTTCTTCTTAAAATGATACATTTATTTAAACATTTGAAATGCTTTCTATGTTCTATTGTGAATAACAAATGGGCTTGTGAGATTTGCAAATCATTCCATTCTGTTTTTATTTACATTTTATACAGTGTCCAAACTTTTTTTGGAATTGGGGTTGTATATGTCAAATAAACATTTGAACATTTTTTAAAAGGGACAAGTGTATTGAAGCCCTAACACCCTCACTGTGTTTATTCCCCAAGAAATGCACTCAAACATTTTGAGGGTTTGCACAACGGTTGAGGAGTGATAATATCAGATTTTTTTTTAGTTTGTATTGTTTAAAATGTATTAATTGTGTTTGCCCTAATAACTGCAAGCAACTATGCCGTATGCCATCATGTTATTCCCAGTAAACATTTGTAAGTGTGATGATTAATGTAATTCTCTTGATGGTAGTTGCAGAGTTGAATAGCAAAGTCCCATCGCATTCCATTAAAAATGGGGGTTGGGGTAAGAAGGGACTTTACAGTTCTGGTTTGATACTTTTGTTTAAGATCTCTTTTTGATGCAAATGTTTCAGTAAATGTTTTTAAAGAAGAAACCACTAAATCCACACACCTGTGTCTGAGTCATGTTTCATCTGATTTAAACACAAGACATCTTCATCTTGACCTTAAAAATAGAAATTATATTTTCCCCATATATAGTCACCAAGCCAACATGTTTATTGTCTGAAGTGTGCTTCTTTACTTTTGTATTGGAGCAACAAAGATTGATGTATGCAGTTTCTGATCATTTTTAACACAAATTGGACAAAATACATTTTATAGTTTAAACTACAGTATGTAGTTTTTTTAACTACATTATTGCAAGGCAGGTTATTTTGTTTATGTTCTACACTTAATACATTTGGGGCTGAGGTTAAAAGATGAATATGAGACGATTTTCAGCTTTCAATTTCTGATATTTACATCTAGATGTGTTAAACACCTTAGAACGTGGCAATTTTTGTTTCAACTATCACATATTTTTTTAATTACCAAAAACATTGGAACGTAATTGACAGGTGTTTCTTATTGCTCAAGTGTGCCCTGTTAGATTGATGGTATAAATAATTATCTCTGAATAGCTACTCTTGATTTGAGCTGTGAGTTTTGCCTGTGAAGACTGCATGTTGTTGAAAAGGTTAAACCACCATGAAGACCGAAGAGCTGTTTCTGGGAGAAAAGAAAGCCATTTGAAGCTGAGAAAGGAGGGGAAATCTATTTAGAGCCATTGCACAAGCATTGGGCATAGCCAATACAACAATTTGAAATGTAGTGAAAAAGAAAGAAAAAGAATACTAACTATACTAAGAATACTAATAGAAAGAGTGTACTAACAACCAAACATCAAATAGGTCAGCCAAGGAAAACGAGCAGTTGTTGACAGAAACATTGTGAGAGCTTTCAGAAAACCTAAAGCAACAGAAGAAACATAGAGGCCATACCACAAGATGCAAACTACTCATCAGCAGTAAGAATCAGAAAGCCAGATGGGAATTAGCAAAAAAATACAGAGATAAGTCACAAACGTTCCTGAAAAAAAATAACCTCTACCAAAGTGATGGAAAGGATCTGCTTATGATCCAAAACATAGGAGCTAAATCAGTCAAGCACAGTGGAGGTAGTGTTTGCATGGCTGCTTCTGGAATGGGCTCACTAATCTTGATCCATTGATTATGGAACTTATGATGGTAGCAGTAGAATGGATTCACGAGTCTACAGAAACATTATGTCTATCTATATAAGAAAATTACATGCTGCAAGACAATGCTGCAAGACAATGACCCAAAACACTATACAACAGAAACAGGGTTTTACTGGGGGGGGGCTTGGGGGGGGCAATTTAGATTGGCCATGTTAATCACAAACCTTAACCCAATTGAGTTCCAAGTTGTTTAGCACATCTAGATGTAAATATCAGGAAATTCTGATCAATCATAGGTCTGAGTTTCTTCCCTTGAGATGCCCTTAACAGGCCTTTACTGCAGCTGCCTTCAGTTTTGTCTTGAGTAAAGTGAAAAGCATGCTCAGCTAGGTTTAGGTCATTGAGGTGCCTTAAGAGGCTCTTAGGTTGCATTTGTGGTATGTTTTGTCATTGGCAGCCATACATGTCCATGCCATAATATTTCCTCCACAATGTTTGACAGATTATGAGGTATGCTTTGGAACATGAGCCCTTCCTTTCCTTCTCCAAACTCTTCTCTTCCCATTATTCTGATACAAGTTAATCTTGCATCAGAGCTGGTCAGGCTTTGTAGAGGTTTGTTAGCAAGGTTTATTGGCCTTTCTGTTCTTGAGTTTTACCAGTGGTTTGCATATTGAGGTAAACCATCTGTATTTACGTTCATGGAGGTGTTTCTTAACTGTAGACTGTAACAATGATACACCTACCACCTCTGAGTGTTCTTGACTTGGCTAGAGGTTGTGAAGGACTTTTTCTTCAACAAAGATAGAATTCTGCATTCAACCAATTTAGCTGTCTTCTGTGGGCTTCCAGGCCTTTTTGTGTTACTGAGCTCATCAGTGCATTCCTTCTTTTAAATAATGTGTTTTTTTATTATTATTTGGCCACTCCTAAAGTTTCTGCTATCTCTCTGATAGGTCTGTTTTGTTTTTTCAGCCTAATGATGGCCTCCTTCACTTGCATTGACACTGCATATTCAGAGTTCCCATAAACAGCTACCAAGTGCAAAGTCAACACTTGGAATCAACTCCAGACCTTTTATCTCCTTACTTTGTCATGAAATAACAAGGACACAGGCCACAACTGGCCATGAAACTGTTTCAGTCAATTGTCCAATTACTTTTTAGACTGTGAAAATGGAGGGTCTCTGTAAAAAATGGCTGGAATTCTTAAATGGTTAATGTAATATTTTTATTTTTGTTTTTTATTAAACCCCTTGAATTATAGCTGTAATTCTACACTTCAATCACATCTTGATTGCTTCATTTTAAATCCACTGTGGCGGTGTATATATACAGAGGTAAAATTATGAAAATGTCCAACTATTTATGGACATGGCTGTATATTGTCGCGTAATTGAGGCATAGTTGCAGGTAAGGCAGCTTTAATGAGTAAACCAAATCCAAATCGATAAGCAAGCTCAAAATCAGTAAGTAGGCAAAGGTCAGGCGATCAGCAAACAGACTAGACTAGACAGAACAGTAATCAGGAAAAAATAAACTGTGTCAAAAAAAAAAAAAACAGATGCAATAAAAAACAAAGTCTTGGTAACATCAGAGACAAAAGGCAACTGATATACTTATATACTGCATATACTTCACAAAGTGTTCATGACTTAAGGTCCGTTCACCCCGGGATATCATTGTCTCTTCCCTGCAAATATGCAAATGATAATCCGCTGATTGATAGTTCATTGTATTTATTTTGCACCTGGCATATAAGTAACCTATTCTTGACCTCTTATTCAAATAGCTAAGTGTCCCATTATTGAGTCATTGTATTATCATGTTGACCACAAAAATGACTATTCACAGTCAACACTTCAATTTGCAGGAACATTAAAATTTTTGTGCACAACAATAGTTGTCTTATACCCCATCCCCCCAAAAAATACGTATTACTTATTTAAAAACAGTATATTGTTTAAAATGAGAACTTTAAGGATTAGCTTTCGAAAAGTATTTGTTGCAATGGCCAAATCACCAAATACTTTACATTTCGATAGAACACAGAACATGTTAGATCAAAAATATTATATATCAGTTGCTGTAGTGAGTGCTGGTGCTTATAGATATTATGTATTATTCTCAGTTAACCCGTTCACAAAACGTGTGTGAACGGCTTTTTACAAAGACATAAATACTGGCTTTCTTCTTCTTCTGCTCCTCCTCAGTGATAAGCGGGTGTCAGAAATGGAACGTTTTGCAGCACCATCTTGTTTACCAGGGCATTTCTGCTTTTCAGTAAGTCAGGGCAACATGTTCTCACTCCCAACTCGTCACATATGGACGCTTGGTCAGGAATCCTTGGCGTCACTTTTTAAACGCACTGGGTTGGCCTTTGGCGTCATTTTTCAACGTGCAGGTAGTCCAATAAACTTCTATAGAACTCGAAACCGGAGCCTACAGCATTGAAATTTGATGTCTTAGGTAAGCACACTGCAGCCTGTTGTCTGCTGTGTATGGGTCGAGACTACAATAAATAGGAAACAAAAGGAATAGGCTGCAATAAATGAACTATGCCAAGGCTAGTCAAATGGCGGGCCTAAATATCTGGCCCTCCAGCTGGTTTTTGATGTTAGAAAAATCCCTCGCAGTCTGATATCTACGGAGCCCCCCTAGTGTCAGGTAAGAAGAAAAAAACAGCCATGTGTAAACCGTGCTTTCAGATTCGTAATCAGTGCCCACAGTTTTGTAATCAGTGCTCTCAGATTTGTAAACCGCGCGCACAACTTTTGTAATCCGTGCCTTCAGATTTGTAAACTGTGCACACTGCATTAAAATTGGGTTCCCTTTCAATGGAAACTTCACAGTGCGTTTGCAGAACACTGCTGGGAGCGTCCTCACGCGTGACCGGTATCTGAAGCTTGTGTAAAATCATGACTAATTTATAGGCCTGCCGTGATCAGGTGACGTGGCAATTAAGCGCGTCGTGTGATATATAAACGACACCTGTGAACCACGCCGTCAGCCTTATTACCTTCAGCGAGACTGCATGTCGGTCGTTAATATAATGAAAACAAAAAGACGCTTCATTTACTCTATATCTTTTCTCAAAATCTCTGGACTTTTCTATCCCTTTAAAAAAAGAGAAGAAAAAAAAAGAATGAGCGAGAGAGAAAAGTATGAGTGAGAGATTTCAGGAAGTGTGTTATGCCTTGCTCCCATTTCATCCCGGGGAGGAGTGCACAGTCTCTGTGTGAAGTGTCTAGGGAAGGAGCATGCCAAGGCAGCCCTCAAGAGGTCGGACTGTGCGCATTGTAATGCCTTAAATTAGGCAGCTCCGCTCGTGACTCTCTCGCTTCTTGGAAGCCGAAGCGAGTTGGGTTTCAGAGCCTTGCAGATCTGGGCGGCTGTTGCCGAGGCAGCTAGGTGTCTCAGGTCTGGGGTATCTAGTATGGATCGGGAAGAGGAGCCGGATACGAGCGCTGCTCTATCTCTTGCTCTGTCTTCCGGGTCCAGCTCTCCGCTGGATTTTGGAGTTCGCATTGCAACTCCTCCTTCCGCTATGGAAAGCCAAATAAAAAACCACACACAGACAAAAAATAAAAAAATAATTCCTCTCTGACTCCAAGGAGCCAGAAGGGTGTGCTAAAAACTTCTGTGTCAAAGCAGCGTATCTCTAATTGAATAGTGGAAGCAATCTCTATCGCTTATGAGGCACGTGGTCTCGCTACACCTCAGGGCATAAGGGGTTATTCCACTAGGGGGGTCGCCTCCTCAAAGGCTTTGTCCAATGGGGTATCCTTACAGGATGTGTGTGCTGCTGCAGGGTGGTCTACGCCACACACATTCATTCGATATTACAGCCTGGATATTCATTCTGCCCCGGGCTCGAGTGTCTTGCAGTGACCCTTGGGCTTGGGTCTTTTTGAAAAGGCCATACCCTCAGTATAACGGAGTTGGTATTCTCGTCCCCATAGTGTTATGCTAAACGCAATGTGGAGTTCCCTTTGAAAGGGAATGTTGGGGTTACCTGAGAAGGGAACGAGATGTTGTATAGCTTTGTCAGAACCAGGGCAGACCTGTGAATTGCGTCTTCGCTTCAGATAATAGAGGCTGACAGTGCAGATCAGAGGTGCCATATATATCACGCAATGCGCTTAATTGCCACATCACCTGATCACGGCAGGCCTATAAATCAGCATGATCTTACACAAGCTTCAGATGCCGGTCGTGCGCGCGAGGGCACTCCCCATAGTGTTATGCTAAACGCAACGTCTCATTCCCTTCTCAGGGAACAGGGTTACATGCGTTTTTTTCCTTTTTTTTCCCCTTACCTGACACTAGGGGGGCTCCGGCTCCGTAGATATCAGAGTGCCCTCTGTGTAAAACTTAGCGTTCATATGCAACAGCATTCAGCAGTGAGTTTAACAACGCTCAGCTGCAGCTAAAAACAGCATTCACCGGTAAGTTTAACAACGCACATCGTGGTGTGTACCATCATTCAGAAGTGATTTTTACAATGCACATCGTGGTGTGCAACATCATTCAGAGGTGAGTTTAACCATGTTCAGCTTTAGGTGAAACAGCATTCTGAGGTAAAAGTATTGTGCCATACTATTGTAACAGTGTTTCTACAAGATCTCTAGCACTCACTGAGCGATTCCTCGGGTGATGATGCATCACCTCTTGGAACTTCAGGAGATCCTCTTCTGGCTTCCTCGAACTGGAGCATACAACAAAGTCTCTTTTCAGAGAGGTAGAGGGCAGAGAGACCCAGTCTGGTGAACACAGCTGCAGCACAAGAAAATGTGGCAACACACATCTGCTAGGAGCAGTCCAGCTGCTGTCTGGTGTTGTGACTGTTGACCACGCCACTTCTTTTGTGCTGTCAGCATGCACACCAGATATGTCTTCCACAACAGAGATGCCATGATTGCTAGATTCTTCCAGCCATTGCTTCCAACAACTTTCGTTGTGGATAAGGCTCTTTCCCATTGTGGTAAGTTCTGGTTTGTGTGTATACAGCACGTATCTCATTCTCAGAATAGTTAAGCTCATAAGCTTTACTATTTAAATGATGCCTTTTTGTCTCTTATTGTTTGATCTTGAAATTACGTGGATACTCCGTGTCAGTCAGCTTTTTGAGCATATCTTGTTTACTTTTTCAGCAATGTGCTTCATTATCATTGAGCCATTACAATGTTATATTACTCAGACTATACAAATTATCTTAATACACATGTATGACCTTTTTCTGTGCGGCTTGTACCTGTGGAGATGCCTGACAATCTGTGGTTGTTCACCAGAGTCACTGAGGGTTGTTGCTGTGGTCACAATGAATGGTAAGGATGTGAAGACCTTTATTTTGTCCTGTTTGAGAAGCATCTTAAAAATAAATATCTATCCATACTCGACTTCCAACGAGTTTGGCATAGATGTGTGTATAAAATCTGAGTAATGAATGACGTATACAAAGTAATGTATAAATTATACAAAGAATCCAAACCCTGATTGATTAGCTAAGGTTTACATTACATTGGATGTGTTCATGATTTTTCCAGGATAACATGATCTAAGCATGCCTGAATTAAGTGAGGCGTGCAAAACTACTTGGGCTACTGGAGTGGCTGACCTAAAGAGAAGTGACTACTGGCCTGCAACACTTCACTTTGCCACAGTTTATGCCACAGATGTCTTTTTTCATTTGAAGAAATGAAGATGGCAGCACCAGGACTGCATTTTTAAGAATGCTGGATCAGCGAACTGTCCACTTTGTTCATGTGAGTATTGAATTTATTTATCCTACAATATTGTTAATATCTTTGAATTGTGGGTTTAAAAGCTGTTAGATGCTAATGTATTTGTTGTCCATTATTAGCTGTTGGTTTCCTTATATTTAATAGACTGGCAAGATCTCAGCAGACAGTTTTCAGAAAAGTTTTTTTGAGTGGGAGGCTGTGCGATTCAAGGTGGACAATATCTGGAAGGAAGAGCCCTTCATCTGTCCTGTGTGCACCCCTGATATGCTCACAGTTTCAGTAGATGGAATCCACAAGCATTACCGTTTCAAGAATGCAGCTAGGTAATCCAAACTCTGTATAAATGTCACAGTGTTTGTGTTACTAAGAACATATATCTCTTTACTGTGCACCAAGTAATCTTAGATTATAAGTTATCATAAATTGTTTTGTACCCTTTTTTTGTTTGTTTTTTTTAGATACTTGGAACAGGCCATCTTTGAAGGCGTCCTTGTAGCCAAGGATGAAGACGTGACAATATTTGTGGACCATATTCACAACAAAACCAAACATGTAAAATTGCAGATGATAATTAGATGACAGGACTACAATAACCTCCTACTGAAGAGTTTGTTTAGGAGAGTCTTATTTTCGTCAACCATTTTCCACAATGTAGGTCAGTGGAAGAGGTGCTTGTGGAGGGGAGTGGTCAGCAGCCAGAAAGACGTCCCAAAGATCTGTCAGCAAGGTAGACAAGGAGCGATTGGAGCTTGTGGTGTGTCGGCACGGAGTGCTGCTCTGTGCTTTAAATATGTACAAGGCAGAGATTTTTGCCTATCCCCTGTACCTGCAACAGTAAGATGTTAAGACTTTTGATGTCCCTTTTTATTTCTCTTGAATCTCATTTGTCTTTATATTATTGTATCTGACCTTATGCTGTACTCAACAGTAAAATGTTGTTCATGGTGTATTGTATAATAAAATACGGTAATTATTGGGTGTTTTGAAAATAAACAATTTTACTACATACCATCCTATGAGTTTGTTTAATTTCATGATTTTATTAAACAACAAAATGACTTACCATGCTTCTTTTACATATTTTTTTTTAGTCATATTTGACATTTGTGACAATAATGCACTAACACTAACCCTAGCAACCTCCACAGCACAGCATAGCAGCCAGAGAGCCTCACACTTGGAGGCAGCAGGTGCCATCATCACAGAGAAAACAATAGGCAATGCACTCCACTGTTCACGCTCACCCCGCAAAATTCCATTACTAAAGAAAAGGCATGTCAAAGCTCGTTTAAAGTTTGCTACAACTCATTTGGACAAACTTATGAAATACTGGGAGAGTGTAGTATGATCATATGAGAGCAAAATTGAACATTTTGGCTGTCATACTACACACCATGTTTAGAGAATAAATGACACTGCACATCACCCTAAAAACACTATACCAACAGTGAAGTTTGAAGGTGGAAGCACCATGGTGTGGGACTGTTTTTCATCGCATGGTACTGGCAGACTTCATATAATTGAAGGAACGATGAATGGAGTCCTTTAATGGGAGATTCTTGAGAAGAATCTGCTGCCATCCACCAGGATGATGAAGATGAGACGTGGGTGGACCTTCCAACAGGACAACGATCCAAAGCATACAGCAAAGGAAACTCTCAATTGGTTTCAGAGAAAAAATATTAAGGCATTAGAATGGCCCAATCAGTAACCTAACTTGAATCCAATTGAACAAGATTTAAAGACAATATGTTTAGAAGAATGGGAAGAAAACTACACGTAAATACGGCGGCCAATTAATTTCTTCATACAGAAAGCATCCTGAAGTTGTCATTACATACAAAGGCTTCTCCACTAAGTGTTAAATAAATTTCAGTGTTCAATACTTTTTTCCAGTGTCATTCCACTTTATTACACATAACTTTATTTATGGACTTTAATGTTGTGAATTCTTTATATTTCCAGATTTCCTGAGTTAATACTGATGTCTGGTGAAAATTTCATGTGAATATTCTCATTGGAAATATATTTCCTGAAAAAAAAGTTGACGCTTTCAATACTTATTTTCCCCACAGTATTTGTCTGCAAAAACATACAAAAGTAGAGCCAAATTAATTTATTGTTTATATGCAGCTTCATTATGTTCATTATTTTATTACTTCTTTCATTCATGAAGAAGAACTAATGATTTATTTTCTTGTAAAAAAATTTTTTAAAGTACATTTCCTGCCAAATGTAATTATTTTTACTTGTAACATTTCTCCAGCAGAGGTCACTAGAAGCTGTTTACAGATTCTTGTTGAATTAATTATTTTACCATTCAGACTAAACCAGGAAAGTCTAACTCTGGTCCTTTATGTCTCGAGTCTATGAGAATCGTTCCAGTACACACACACACACACACACACACACACACACACACACACACACACACACACACACAAACACAGAGTCCTCTCTGAAAATATTGGAATGACAAGGACAGTTAATTTAATTTATTTTTCTGTACACTGAAGACATTTAGGTTTGAGATCAAAAGATGAATATGAGAAAAGAGTTTAGAATTTCAGCTTTTAATTCCTGGTATTTATATGTAGAGGTCTTAAACAACATAGACACAAGTGTGTCTTGTCAGATTGACTAAGACTCTGAACATCTACTCTTGGTTTTAGCCTTCAGTTTCACCTGTGAAGACTGCATTCATTATTTAAAAAAAAAAAAAAAAAAAAAAAAAAAAAAGATAAACCAACATGAAGATTAGAGAGCTGTCTATAGGAAAAAAAGACTGAAAATCTGTCAGAAGCATTGCAAAAACATAGCCAATACAACAATTTGGAATGTCCTGAAAGTGAAAGAAACCACTGGTTGTTCTAAGCAACAGACGGCCAGGGAAAACAACAGCAGCTGATGGCAGAAACATTGTGAGAACTGTGACGAAAACCCCAAAAGACTCCAGTCAGTGACATCACCAACAACCACTATTGTATAGGTGTGAAAATAACACAATCCACCAGTTGAAGAAGATTATGAGAGGATTAATATAGAGGTCATACCACAAAGCTGCAAACCCCTCATCAGCAATAAGAATTGGAATACCAGATTAGAAATTGCAAGGAAATACAGAGATGAGCCACGAACGTTATGGAATCAAGATACGTGCAGAAAGAAAGGATTGGCTTATGATCCAAAACATACAAGCTCATCTGTGAAACATGGTGGAGGTAGTGTCATGGCTTGGGCTTGCATGGCTGCGTCTATAGCACAAACAAATAAACTGGCCAAGAGGTGTGCTAACCCTAACCTTCCATTGACATAATTATTAATGCAGCTAATTAATGCTTTGCTACACTTGACGCTATCCCTAACCATAACCTCAGTGACCAAAATGAAACATTTTGGCTCTTTTAGTTTTTTAATAACAGCTGCAGTCAAGGTAAATAATAATAATAATAATAATACTAATAATAATAATAATAATAATAATAATAATAATAATAATAATATATCTCTCTTTGTGGGGACATTTCCACCCCAACAAATCATGAAAATGCAAGAAAGAGATCTTTTTGGAATATTTTGAATTTTTTCTCTTGCCTTACATTACATTATTTCGTGAGAACTCTGCAGGAACTCTGAATTAACATTAATAATCTCTGTGAGCCTAACACACCTAATACATGTAAGTCACTGAGATGAAAATTACCATATGTGCTCATTCTTAACAGAGGAATATCTTATTCTCATTTGATGAAACAAGGACACATAATCAGTTAAATTCAGCTAAGTATATAATCTATTGTAATGAACTGCTTTCAGTGAAGCATCATTGATGAATAAGATTTTCTTTTTTCCCAACCCCACATCATCAATCTCTTCCCCATTTATTCTCTCATTTCATTGGTTGTCGTTTTACAGCTCAGTACATTCTCATTTTTTCTGCCTTTGTTTCCTGCTCCATATTTCCTCCAAAGTTACAGGACAGCCATTATGTTTGAGATTAATACAATTCTTCTCGAAAGGTTTAAACAGATACAAGCCACAGACACAAGCCTCTTAATTTCATAAGAGTTAACCTTGAGTTAAATAAATGTAAATGATTTAATATAAATGTAAACCTTACACAGCACAAATCAAGAGTACAGTCACTTTAGCGGTAACCAAGAATAAATTTTTTCAAACATGTAGAGTTCCTGGCAGTGATATCTTGTGTGCATATGTGTGATGAGGAAAGTGAATGTGAAAAAAGTAATTGAATGTTAAGCGCTGCTGTAAAATAAAAGCACTTAATTAAAGCTTACAGCACTATAATTCAGCATCACTGTGATGCATTATAAATAACATCCAGATAATAAAAGTATCACTGCATATGAGCAGGGCTTCTGATTGAGTTTCACCTCCATCTGTAAAAAAAAAAAAAAAATCCAAACAAACAAAAAACAGTCATCGAGATATTCAGTGGACTTCAAGACATCATTTGTGTGAGATACCACTTAAATTTGCAGTGCAACTGTGGCAATAAAGAAAACATAATTGCCTAATAGAAATAAAAAAGACAGTTCAAGACAGTAAAAGCCCTGTATAGACTTGGCAACCTCCAAAAATCATTTACTTGCATCAACATCTTAGTATGTTTATACATGCACTCAACTGTCCATATACTTCAGGAATCATGGAATATTATTTTATTATCTATACTAATTAGCCATATCCTAAATGTAGTAAAGTGCACTTCACTTAAGTCCCTGATTCTATTCATGACCTCTTGTGCGAAGGAGTTCCCTTTCAAAGGGAATTTCAACGTTGCATTTAGCATCTTATTGACCAGCTCGAATATGGTTCTCAGAGATAATTTCCCTGCTCGACAGTACTCCTTGGGAAATTCCCATCCGCAGGGATCTACTGTCTCAAGTCGGAGGGCTGATTTATCACCCTTGGCCAGAACTATGGAAACTGTGGGTCTGGCCCCTGAGGGGCACCAGCTCATAGATTCTGGTTTCACAACTGAGGTTGTAGAGACCATGTTGAACACTAGAACACCATCCACAAGGAAATTGTATGCGCTCAAGTGGCGGCTTTTTGACTTGTGGTGTGAGGAACGTCAGCTAGACCCAGTGAACTGCGCAATAGCTACAGTCCTGGAGTTCTTACAAGAACGTTTCTCAGCAGGGTTGGCTCCTTCTACAATCAGGGTTACGTGGCCGCTGTTTCAGCCTGCCACGCCCCTGTTGATGGAGCCTCAGTGGGGCAACATTCTCTGACTTCGAAGTTCATGCTTGGTGTCAGACAGCTGAGGCCCATCTGCAGGCCAAACATACCTTCCTGGGACCTTTCTGTGGTCTTGGAAAGTCTGTCAGGGGCCCCATTTGAGCCCTTAGAATCAGCCTCTGAAAAGCTTCTGACTCTAAAGGTAGCTCTTCTACTGGCCCTGACATCTCTCAAGCGAGTGGGAGGTCTACAAGCTCTCTCTATCGCCCCTGGATTAGCCAAGGCCTTCCTGTATCCTAGGCTGGATTATATTCCTAAAGTGCCTACATCGGCTGCCCACCCTGTGGTGATGCAGGCTTTCTGCCCTCCTCCGTTCCTCACACCGAAACAAGAGAGGATGCACCTGCTGTGTCCAGTAAGGGCTCTCTGTACTTACATCCACCGCTCCGGCCAGTGGCGTAAGTCGGAGCAGCTGCTGGTCTGCTTTGGCAGCGACAGTAAAGGTGATGCTGTGTCAAAGCAGCGCATCTCTAATTGGATAGTGGTCTTGCAGTGACCCTCGGGCTTGGGTCTTTTTGAACAGGCCGTACACTCGGTATGACGGAGTGGGTATTGCCGTTCCCATACTGTTATGCTAAATGCAACGTCGAAGTTCCCTTTGAAAGGGAACGTCGGGGTAACCCTGTTCCCTGAGAAGGGAACGAGACATTGCATAGCTCTGTCATACCAGGGCAGCCCTGTGAATTGCGTCTTCGCTTCAGATGATAGAGGCTGGTGGCATGGTTCACAGGTGTCATATATATGTCATGCGACGCGCTTAATTGCCATGTCACCTGATCATGGCAGGCCTATAAGTAGAGGCATGATTTTACACAAGCTTCAGATACTGGTCACACGCGCAAGGCGCTTCCCATACTGTTATGCTAAATGCAACGTCTCGTTCCCTTCTCAGGGAACAGGGTTACATGCATAACCACGACGTTTCCTGTGCATTAAGTAATTACTCTGTCAAATTATCTGTTATAATTGCATTATTATCTGGAATTTAATTAATATCCAGTGCAGGTGAATCAGTTTTTTCATACATGTCTATTTTACATGCACAAAGAGCACAGATCATTGGTTCTACACTGCAAAAAAATGACATCTTAGCAAGTGAAAATATCTTGAAAATATTCAAATTTATCTAGTATGCTTTAAATTTCTTTATACTATAGGCAGATAATTTTGCTTCTTTCTGAAAAATAAATGCTTAAAAATAGCAAAATTGTCTGCCAGTAGAATACTTTTTCCAGCTTGTAAAAAGAAAAATATCTAGAATAGGCTTAATAATCTAATATTGTAATCTTATAGGAAATATTAGATCAATTGGACTACATTCAAGATATTTTCACTTGATAAGAAATTGACTGCCAGGAGTGCTATTACTTGATTACTTGATCCATCGTTGCTAAATGGAGCTGGGTTCCCTCTTAGCTTGCTAGCCCTGTTAACAATAACTCAGTGCACTGTCTGCAACATAGCTACAATCTGTTTTTGTTGCTCAGTAAGCCACTCACATCTTTCGCTGGGTGGCGTCTCCCTTTGTGTGTTTTTCAGATCACCTGCTAACTATTAACCGTCAGGGCCTGTGAATTTGTGGTGCCAGCATGGTTAAGTAATACTCTCATCATACTGCATCCTTAGCAGGACTCCACTAAAAAGCTTACATGGGTCAGTGTGGGTTTCTCTCCTTTTCTGCTCATATATATTTGAAAATTATTCTACTTTATTGGCATCTTTTTTTATATAGTCATGTAAAAGCTGTATCGTCTCGGTCAGACTGTGTTATTGAATAAATAATCATTGAATGTATAGATTTATACACCCATTCACACTTAGATGCAATTTAGAATAGTCATGTTTCTGAGAGGTGCCAGAAAACCAGAGATTCTGGAGGAAACCAATGCGGACACAGGGAGAACATGCGAAACTCCACACAAAAAGTGGGTCGAGCTTACAATCAAACTGTGGAATCTGAAGCTGTGAGGCACATTGCTATCAGCTGCACTACTATGCCACTCTTGGGAGAATTGTAACGTTACATTTTTCTTTACATGATTTACTGCTGAATGATGCAACATTGGATTTGGCCACCATCTAGCAGAAAGTAAATTAGATCTATGGAAATACTATTTCAATACTTTCATTTGTGATAACTTATTTTTTTATTTTTTTATTTTACCGCAAGCGATGGTTAAAACTACTGGGGCCAAAGATTGCCCACCCCTGACCCTGCATTATAACTACTTAATGGTCTCAATGGTCAAAGCTCTTGCTTAACCTACTATTTTCTTATTATAATAATAATAATAATAATAATAATAATAATAATAATAATAATAATAATAATAATCTGACCAAAGTAGGATAAAGGATATAAGTCATATGTTATCACTTATGATATGTTTTAGTCATTTCTAATTAAGATTAATTTAACAATTGCTGTTACTTACAGTAGCAACCTGCTGGCAGTGAAATGATCAGAGCAGGAGAAGGCGAGTGTTAAGGAAGGCACACCTGTGCAGAATGTTTACAAATGAATATTTTCTGTTGCAGTGAGGCAAGGAGAGGATAAAAGAGGGAAAGGCACGAACCTCAAGAGAGACACCACGACGCCAAGAGTGAGCTGGAGAGAGAGGGAGAGTGTGTGTGTGTGTGTGTGTGTGTGTGTGTGGGTGTGTGAGCAAAAGATATATATTATATCATATAAGATATATAAGGAATAAAGTGTTAAGCCTGCCTCTGTCGTCCTTCTCCTTGCCTGCCGTTAAAAAAGTGTCACAAATATTTTACAATCAGATTGGTGGTTGGAACTAACTATTTATATATTTCATTATTTTGAACCCCTCCGGATACTCCGGTTTCCTCCCCCAGTCTAAAGACATGCATGGTAGGCTGATTGGCGTGTCTAAAGTGCCCGTAGAGTATGAATGGGTGTGTGAATGTGTGTGTGATTGTGTGGTGTACCCCGCCTTTTGCCCGATGCTCCCTGGTATAGGCTCCAGGCTCCCCTGTGACCCTGAAAAAGGAGTAAGCGGTTGAAGATGGATGGATGGATTATTTTGAACCCATGTTTCTCTTGTTCTTTTAGCAAACATTTGCACAGTACTGCAACTATCCAGTTTAGTACTTGTAAAAACTTGACACACCAAAAATTTGGTTGATTCATTCTATTTGTTCTACCGCCTTGTGCCCCGAGTGCCCTGGGATAGGCTCCAGGCTCTCCGCGACTCTGTGTGGGATAAGTGGTACAGAAAATGGGTGGATGCATGGAGTCTATTTGTCCAGCATCATGAAATCTACTTTAGCAGCGACATTTTATGCTAAGATACAAAAAAGTCTCCAAATGCAAATGGAACATCTACAATGAACTATTTCTTACCTTTCTTGTGATACAATGATGCAAGGACACTGCATAATAAAGTTGCAAAGTTGTAACACTGAGTAGTTACACTATGTGGCCAAATGTTTGTGGACACCCGATCATCACAGTCATATGTAATTTTTGTGCACAGAGGCATTGTCATGCTGGAACATGTTTGAGCTCAACCCTTAGTTCCAATGAAGGAAAACTATAAAGCTACAGCATATATTATATACAATTATTTATACAATTTATGTAACATTATATACAATTGCGTGCTTCCAACTTTGTGGCAGCAGTTTGAGGAAGGCCCACATATGGGTGTGATTATCAGATGTCCACATACTTTTGGCCATATGGTTTAGTTCTTCAGTATTTGTCCCATACAACGAGGGTAATGTGACTCACAAAAAGGGAATAAACAGGTGCAAAGGAAAATATTAAAGTGGGATTAGAGATGACAGTGTTTAAGGAAAGGTGTTCTAGACTCTTTTACATTATGCATTTTCCAAGCTAGTAGAGGGAGGCCGAGGAAAGAGAGACTGCTGCTACAGCTGCCACTGTAGCAAACTTACTCAAGGAAATACTTCAACAGTAATTAGCTTGATTAGACACCAGCTGAGCGATCTGATGACATGTTAATTGAGTAGTTTCAGAGTCTAAAAGTCCTTGTAAGCTCATTTTCACAATTAGCTTCTTACTGTTACTAGTATCTCTAGTGAATTTGCCACTGACTGTATAAGAAAGAATCATGTTTTTTAGTAGGGTTTCTGTATTCCTTTCCTTTTGTACAGTTTTAATTACAGTGGATTCAGGGCCTATCCCAGGTGCACTGGGCATGAGATGGGAATATGCAATGAATAAGATGCCAGTCCATCACAGGACAAATTGTACACACATTCACACACTCTTTCCCAAGCTGAGGCTCAAACCTGGCAGCCTTCAGCTGTAAGGCAGCAATGCTACCCACTGTACCGACCTTCTATGTTACAGTAGGCAGTTAATTGTGAGGAGAGTAAAGCTCATTTTAATGTATCTTATTAATGCAGACACATTATTTACACTGATTCTGTATCTTGCTGTGCCATGCTCTTTTGATCAGTGTAGTTTTTGTAAACTAGTTGGAGGGGGAAGTAATGTTCAACATCAACACATTCATGTCACAAGTCAGCTGCATATTCACAGGATGGAAACCCTTGTGACTAATTTTCTTATGGTACTGGGATTAAATTAATGCAGTCAAAGAATACCAGCAATTACATAATAATCCTGTTTCACAGGTGTCTGATGTGCATCAGTATAAGGCACTTGGAGGAGCCAAGAGATAGTATGACATTCAACACTGATTGCACAATCCTGCTCAGTGATGGTTGGGAAATTATTTCAAATTTCTCTCTGAAATGTGTCTGTAGGTATAAACACTATGTTAAAATCAGTTGGTCTTTCACATGTATTTCATGGACATACTTTGTTTCCTTTTACAACTTGATGGCATTTTACATGGCAGTAGTCACTCAGTGGCTAGGGCTCTTAGGGCTCTCAACTGCTAATTGGAAGCCTGGCACTTTTGACCTTTGAGCAAGACCTTCATCTGCTGTGCTTGGCTCAATTTTAACTAATGTGAAATAAAAGTTTCTGTCAAATGAATACATATGAAACAGCATGAATCCATGGATCCAACCTGCCTTGTGTCAACAGTCCAAGCTGGTGGAGGTGGTGTAATGGTGTGGGGAATGTATTCTTAGTGCACTTTGTGCCTTTTAATACTAAACAATCATCACTTGAATGCCACAGCCTATTTGAGCATTGCTGCTGTCCATTTGCATCCCTTCATGGCCACAATTTACCCATCTTCTAATAGCTACTTCCACCATCCGCCATAACACAAAGCAAAAGTCATCTTAAACTGGTTTCATGAACATCACAATGAGTAGAATGTTCTTCAGCAGCTTTCTCAGTTACTAGACATGAATCCAATAGAATACTTTTGGATGTGGTAGAACGGGAGATGCATGATTACGGTTTACCTGTAAAAATCTGCAAGAATGGCGTGATGCAGTTATGTCAACATGAACCAGATTCTCAAAGGACTGTTTCGAACATCTTGTGGAATCCATGCCAACAAGAACTGAGGCTGTTTTGAGAGCAAAGGAGGCTCTACCCAGGGCTCAGTGAATGTATTTGTTGTATTTCCAGGAGTGGATAATCTGCTGATAAGCCATCCAGTTTAGAAATCAGTCCAGTCCCTAAAAATGACACAATGTGCCACATCTTTATGGAAGTATAATAGTGCCAAATGTCCTCAAGGCAAAATGGCATGTTGAATTACATAAATTGAATAAAAACATATCGCAATGACAATACTTGAATTTTTCTGCCCAGCAATTTGACACAAATTGAAAAACAAAAACAGCATTAACAATGCTTGAATTAGTTTCCTCTGCAATTCATTGGGTTTATATATTTTGATTGAAAGCAAAATTCCAGCATTCAAAATACAATGCACACATATTAACCTTCCTAAAATACAGTTCCAAAATATTGAGTTGTTAAAATACCATCTTCATTATTCGTCAGGTACTAATTCAACACATTATTTTTCAACCTCACAAATTCAGGTCTTAAAATTCGGGTCTGAGAATTCAAGTCTTCACATCCGGTTCTTACAGGAAGAGCAATGGATTGCCGATACTATTGGTAACATGTTACTCTGGGCCGGCCCCTAGTGGTGGTTGTGTGAGTAGTGGCGGGATTGAGCAGACAAACAACAAGAGAAGATGAACCAAGCGGTATGTACAGTTACACTTTTAATCAATATGACAGTATATATTTTATGCAGTTTTTCAGTTATTTTCTCTGCAAGAAAAAATGTTATTCATATCAACTTCTGTGAAATTATGTTAGCTTTTTACCACTAGCTAACTAGCTGGCTAGTCAGTGACTATGCTTGGTTTATGACCAATCTGGCTAACATTATCCATCTGCATGTAGCCTATATAGGTAAATCGGTTTAGCTGAGTAACCTACCAAGCTGAACTACAGGGTTTTAGTAATTGCCTAGCTAATTATAGTTACAATGATAGACTATAGTAATTACTGGGATATTAAACCCATTTGTTTTCCCCACAGCACTAGCTCTTGGACTATGTTTTAGGGCGATTCTGCTCTCGCCTCTCATTTTCAAAAAGCAGCACATAGACAAAAGCTCTGCTGAGCCCTGCAAGACATGGTCCACCATCAAGGAAGGAATGCCCGAACATTCGTCCTGCTACCAGGAAGAGGTCACTTTTGACAAGAAACTGTGAAGATGAGGGCACCAAGTGGTCTGGCTGCCCCTCAAACAGGCAGGTAACTCCCATGTTTCCTGTTCAACATAAAATATGCAGAAACAGTAAAACTGTTTGACATAATTATACTAGTTAACAGGCCAAATCAATTATAATAATTGCCAGAAGTTAGAGTAATGATGCTGCATATCCAAGTTCAAACTGAAACCATACTTCAGTTTGTGAAGAATTGTGGAAAAAAGTACCTGGTGACACCATCACCAATTGCAGTGTCCCCTAAAGAACACACAAAGCGTACACATACATACATACATACATACATACATATATATATATATATATATATATATATATATATATATATATATATATATATATATATATATATATATATATATAGATAGATAGATAGATAGATAGATATATATAGATATAGATAGATATATATATAGATAGATATAGATAGATAGATATAGATATATACACACACACACACACACACACACACACACACACACACATTAATACAAAAAACATGAAATAGATATGGACACAAATTTAACTAAGACAATATTGAAATGCAAACATATTATACCGTAAGTCCTAGAGAGCTGAAACTTTGAGGGAAGGTAATACCCCAGTGTACTACAGCGTTGCAAAGTTTCAGTCCGTATACAATGCTATGGATATTTTAGATCAATAGTTATTAAAAAAAAAAAAGTTAAACATTTGATTTACCCTCGCAAGGGCACAAAGTGGGCATGGCCACTTTTACTCAAATGGCTGTAACTCTTTAAAGGAAGGAGAAATTTTCACCAAACTTGGGATACTTATGTAAGGTCTCCGTCTAATGGTACTTCTCAAAAATGGAGTCGTTTAGCCACTTGGTGGCACTATAATAGAAAAACCTTGAAAATGGCTGTCGAAATGGTGTGTAAATTATTGTATATTATTCAGTGTTTCAGACATACACATTCTTTGTATCATACATTAGATCTCCTCATTCTGAACAATTGTGCCGCTAGGACCACATCTGTCAATCAAATTGTTCATTAAATATTTGAGATTATTTAAAAAACCTAGACCTAGGTTTTTCACTCAACATCAATGAAACCACAGCAGTACAATTCTCTGTACTCTCTAGGTCAATAATTATATGAAAAATGTGAAACTTTACCCTTCGGATTGTTGTAACAGGGCCATTTGGAAAATGGGCTTGTTAAAATATACTCAAAGGCCTGTAGATCCTAAATGAAAAGTCAAAACTTCACGAAACTATGTGAGGATTTGCAATATATACTTGGAAAGAAGCATGCAAACTTTTATGGAGATTGGACAATAGGTGGTGCAATAACTATTAAAAAGCTTATATATATATATATATATATATATATATATATATATATATATATATATATATATATATATATATATATATATATACTTATTAAATTGCCTGTATTGGTTGTAAATTGTCTTTTCCATCTGTGACCTAGGTGGCTACAGGCTAGAATACATAATACCTTTTGTTTCGCATGTGCTTAAAGGCCTTAAGTGTACCCAAAAGCCTACAACTCATCAAGGAATGCTTAGACCTTCTGGAAAGTAGGTAAACTCATGTAACATATGACTCTGAGCAAGCAGACAAAATATTATTTAGATCGGGCAGTAGTTATTTCTAACGGTTAAAAGGGTGAAAAATTACTGTGTCCTTATGGTAAATTTACTGAAATTGCCATTATAACCACTAGATGGCAGCAGAGGACCACTCTTTGACTCATTCTGCTCAGTAACCATTATTTTCAGAGGTTATTCTTCTGAAATCATATTTAGACCTTATAAAGTCATTATAATAACATCACCAATTACATTTTGTCAAGGTTTATCACTTCATTTGTTCATTTGAAGTATCAGGGTTTGCAATTATATTATCACATTATGATTGTAGTGAGATCGGGAAATGACATAAAGGGAAGACCTAAAGTAAGCATTTTTCATACATATAATTTATTTCAAGTATCTAGATCAACAACAAAATGTGTGCGACACCTGAAAATGGTATTATAAAGGAGAGACCTGGAATAAATATTTTGTTTCTTGTCATTCCTTATAGAATTGCACAGTATTAAGTCATATATTTTAACATCTTTAAGGGCCCTAAACGGCTTGAAACCCGAACAATTGATGCTTGCAGCTATATTTTATGTTTATTTTCTTTGTTCAATTAGATAGGCTGTTTTTTAGAATTATTATTAATAATTTACCATTTTATAGTAATGTAGGCTACATTTAACTATGCGTAGGAGAATACGTCAATCACTGCAATAGTAAGTAGCCAACCTTAACGAATTTGGGCTATTGAACTCCATAAAATAGCCTAAGTGTCTGAGAACCAAGGGCTTTCAATTTACTGTTAAGGTAGTGTGATACCTTGACATTTCTGCACATGGAAGCTACAGACTCAGCATGTCCCATCACAGATGACTAGCTAGTAGGTATATAGCTAGCCAAGCCATTGACTTTGTGCAGGTGTTCAAAATTTAACGTCGTTAGCTAACATTAGCCAGCTACTCACAAAAAGCCAATATAACTTCACAACAATGAATGACTACCATTTTCCCAAAAAGATAAATGAAAAGTAATTCAACAGTATAGTAAAATATCCTACTTTGCTGTTGATAAACAAAGAATGACTTAACTTCATCTTCTGTTTCACTATCGACCCAATCCACACCACAACCACCGATGCTTTGAGCAGGTTCTGAGCGGCATGTTACCAATAGTATCAGCAATCCATTGCTCTTCCTGTGAGACCTCGATGTCTTGAATTTTAAGACCTGAATTTTTGCAGACTGAATTTGTGAGGTTGAAAAATAATGTTTTGAAATACTACCTAACAAATAATGAAGATGGTATTTTAGGAAGGTTAATATGTGTGCATTGAATTTTGAATGCTGGAATTTTGTTTTCAATCAAAATATACAAACCCAATGAATTGCAGAGGAAATTAATTCAATCATTGTTAATGCTGTTTTTGTTTTTCAGTTTGTGTCAAATTGCTGGGCAGAAAAATTAAAGTATTGTCATTGCAATATGTTTTTATTCAATTTATGTAATTCAAAATGCCAGTTTGCCTTGAGGATATTTGGCACTATTATACTTCCATAGTTGCTGTGGTTTAACTTGGATTTTTGTAAATACTAAGTTCATTAGACAAATTACTGTAAATGCGAGAGTGGGCAGAATTAGGGGACAGGTTGAAGTGGGGATAAAAAAAAGAGTCCTGTGCACACCACTATACATAATCATAAACATGACAAATGTTAATGTTTAATGTTCCAATAAAATTATAGACATTTGGTTTTAGAATGGCACCATGTGTAATTGACTTTAGAATTGACTTAATGCTACCCCCCCCCCCCCCCCCCCCCCCCACTGTCTACACTATTTGACAGCTCCCCACAGCAATGATGGTCTATGCAGCCTAATGTGTCATTTATTGTACAAAAGTTATTGTCAGTTTAGTGAGGTATGAAATAATATTGGTGTAATTCCTATTTCACTTTAGGAAACTGCTAATTACTCATAAGACAAAAAACTGGGTGATTAAAAATGAACACACAATAATGTATAATTTTATCATTTAAGCAGATATTTAGGTCCCTATTAAACAATAACAATATATGGCTGCACACGCACACATACTGTACATGCATACACATGCACACACACTTCTCACATAGAGGAGAGAATGAATAGTTCTTTGTTAGTGGTGTTAAACCTCTATGGTAATCGTGAAGCTTGCTCTAAAGGTCAGGTCTGAAAGAGGGCAGACTTCATGACTTTGTGTGATTAACGTTTAAGATCATAAACAATACCTTTAATTCCCTAGGGCCAAACCCACACACACAATACTCTAGGTCAGCAGATTCAAGTCACTAGCCAACATCTGTCATCCCATTTGTCCAGAAATGACCTGCTTTCCCAAATATAAACAAGTGCCATCCTACAAGAATATAATAAGCACAAAATCAGTCATGAAGACATACAATAATGATATGTCATTAATGAACAAGATTTGAATACAGAAAAGGGAATAAGAAGTTAAAGAGCTGGTCAAGTTTAATAAACAAAAGTGAGTATACCCCTCACATTTTTGTAAATATCTGATTATAACTTTTCATGTGACAACACTGAAGAAATGACACTTTGCTACAATGTAAAGTAGTGAGTGTACAGCTGTAAATTTGCTGTCACCTCAAAATAACTCAACACACAGCCATTAATGTCTAAACCGCTGGCAACAAAAGTGAGTACACCCCTAAGTGAAAATGTCGAAATTGGGCCCAATTAGCCATTTTCCCTCCCCAGTGTCATGTGACTTGTTAGTGTTACAAGGTCTCAGGTGTGAATGGGGAGCAGGTGTATTAAATTTGGTGTCATCGCTCTCACACTCCCTCATACCACTGGAAGTTCAACATGGCACCTCATGGCCAAGAACTCTAAATAAATCACCTTAAGAAAGAGGAAAATTGTATAGAGCTTAATTAGTCATGGTGCTAGGAGTGTGACCGGTATCTGAAGCCTTTGTAAAATCATGCCTAATTTATAGGCCTGCCGTGATCAGGTGATGTGGCAATTAAGCACGTCGCATGATATATAAACGACACCTGTGAACCACGCCTCTATTATCTGAAGCAAAGGCGCAATTCACAGGCATGCCTCAGTATGACAAAGCTACACAACGTCTCATTCCCTTCTCAGGGAACAGGGTTAAGGGTACTTCACATTGCGTTAGTTGAATGCTGCGAGAACGAGAATACCCACTCTGTCATACTGAGGGTACAGCCTGTTCAAAAAGACCCAAGCTCGAGGATCACTGCAAGACACTCGAGTCTGGGCCAGAATGTATATCCAGGCTGTAAAACCAAATGAATGTGTGTGGTATAGCCCACCCCGCCACAGCACACACATCCTGTAAGGACCCCTTTGGACAAAGCCTTCGAGGAGGTAACCCTCCTAGTGGAATGAGCCCTTATGCCCAGAGGCATAGCGAGACCGGGCACCTCATAAGCGATAGAGATAGCTTCCACTATACAATTACAGATGCTGTCGCCGCCAAAGCCGACCAACAACTGCTCTGACTTATGCCACTGGCTGGAGCAGTGGCTGTAAGTACAGAGAGACCTTACTGGACACAGTTGGTGCAATTTCTCTTGTTCCAGTATGAGGAACGGAGGAGGGCAGAAAGCCTGCAACACCACAGGCTGGGCAGCCGATGGCACTTTAGGAATATAATCTGGCCTAGGATACAGGGAAGCCTTGACTAATCCAGGGGTAAAGTAAAGGCGGGAAGGGGAAACAGAGCGCTTATAAATCTCCTACTCGCTTGAGAGATGTCAGGGCCAGCAGAAGAGCTTCCTTTAGAGTCAGAAGCTTCTCAGAAGCTGACACTAAGGGCTCAAATGCAGCACCTGACAGACCTTCCCGGACCACAGATAGAGGCTCCATCAATAGGGGAATGGCTGGCTGAAATGGCAGCCACATAGACCCTGATTGTAGGACGAGCCAACCCCGATAAGAACTCCAGGACTGTAGCTATTGCGCAGTTTGCTGGGTCTAGCTGACGTTCCTCACACCATGAGGCAAAAAGTTGCCACTTGAGCGCATACAATTTCATCATGGATGCCATTCTAGCGTTCACCATGGTCTCTACAACCTCAGTTGTGAGACCAGAATCTATGAGCTGGTGCCTCTCAGGGGCTAGACCCTTAGTTTCCATAGTTCTGATAAATCAGCCCTCAGGCTTGAGACAATAGATCCCTGTGGACGGGAATCTCAGAAGAAGTGCCATCTAGCAGGGAAATTATCTCTGAGAACCATACTCGAGCTGGCCAACAAGGTGCTACTAGCAGCAGACGTAGACCATCTTGGCAAACTCTTGCTAGAACTTGTGGGAGCAGAGCGATCAGGGGAAAAGCATATAGATGTGACCTCGGCCACATGTGCACCATGGTGTCCAACCTTAATGGTGCAGCAGGAGTGAGGGCGAACCACAGTGGGCAGTGTGTTGTCTCCTCGGAGGCGAACACATCCACTCCAGCTTGGTCAAACCTCCGCCATATGGACTCCACCACTTGTGGATGGAGCCACCAATCCCTGAGCCTCAGCCCCTTCCTCAACAGGATGTCTGACCCAACTTTCCGGTTTCCCAAAATATACATTGCACTCAGTAGGTGCGTTTACATGGACAACAATAATCCACTCTTAATCCGATTAAGACCATACTCTAATTAAGAAACTACCATGTAAACAGCGATTTTTACTTACGTTAATCTAATTAAGGTCATAATCGAAGTAAGCAATAATCTAATTAAGACAGGTGGATTACTCCTGTTTTAGTCGCATTATGGACGTGTATTACAGACATTTAAACACCTTAATCACATTATGAACGTCGTGTGAGAGTTTTCACTGCATTTTGCGACAGGACACGATCACACACAACAGTTTTACGTTTTACGGCAAACAAGAGAGTTCGGCCACGTCCCAAATCGAATATTTGCCCACTACAGGCCTGTAGTGTGGAAAAATACATGTATCTCGGCTACTATATAGACAGTAATTACGCGATTTGGGACACAGCGCAGGGCTTCAAGCAGTTGTCTATTAGCACGTATAGCATGACAAATAATTAACTGCACTTAAAGCGTTCGTAAAAAAAAAATCCAATAAAAACACCCAAAACTGTATACGGTACCATAACGAAGACGAACTGTATGTTGATATGTGAAATTCTGGAGGGACGTCGGACGGCGTGGCGCGGTGACGTAATGACGCAGGCTGTTAATCTAATTATGGTCTATAACATGTAAAACGGGAACATGAGAGGAGTATTCCAAAAGGAACTCATGTAAACACCTTAATCCCATTATTATCTTAATCAGAGTAAGGTCAATAATTAAATTAATGCTGTCCATGTAAACATAGTCACTGACAAAACTTTCCCTCTGCCCAGAGAAGAATTAGTTGCGCCCGCCTGAACAGGGGGCGCAAACATAATCCTCCCTGCTTGTTGATATATGAGACCACCGCTGTGTTTTCTGTAAACACATGGTGACCTCTCAATTGAGGAAGAAAGAATTTCAGTGCTAAAAATATGGCCCGCATTTCTAGGCAATTTATATTCCACTCCAGATGAAGGCCGCTCCAAAGACCCTGAGCTGGACAAGTCTAAGACTGCGCCCCAGCCTGTGAGGGAGGTGTCTGTCATTACCGTCTTGCGCTAAGGAGACACCCCTAGAGTGTGACCCAAGGCAAGAAACACTTCCAAATTCTCAGAGCACATAGGCATCACCACGTGACAGTGATTACTCTCAGAGGTTTCATCCTCAGACGAAACTCCCAACTTCTCAGCCACCACTGAAATGGTCTCCTGTGCAATAGGCCCAACAGTATGACATTGGCTGCTGCTGCCATACACTCCAATAATCTCCCATGGAGACTGGAGGGGATGTCAAGATCCAGTTTTATCTTGCTCAATGTTGATAGGATTGACCCTATGCATGTTGGGGATAGAAACACCCTAAAGTAATTGATATATATTTGTTTCTTACAAGAGTTGGAAAGATCTAATCATCAGATATTTAGTTAACATATTTGTATTTTGTCTAATGTCTTTTCACTGATGGCATCTTCGAGCTAACAAAGCATGCCTTAAAGTTATTCTTTCTGAAATACGCCCTTTTCTTCTCCTCAGGAAAAATAAGTTTTGCCAAAAGCAAAACTAGCCAGACGGTGTACATTTTGCGCCTGGTTTACCTCAGGAATCAGCTTGAAGACACTGACAGGAATTTTTTTTTTTTAAATAAACAAATAAATGTAACACAGTAGTGTTTACATTTATTTTCTTTATTTTTAAATATAATAAATAAGCCTAATAGTAAATAAAGATGATAAGCAGTTTTTGTTCTCTTTATCAACTAATACAATAAATGTGACAAATGAACAGTGAGAAAATGAACTTTACTGTTTTACAATCCATAATGTCCACGACAGAGGGCTCTCAGATGCTTTATCAGCATCTGAATTCACTCACTCATTTTCCTTCACTTCTTCCCTATATAGTGGGCTCAAATGTCATTCACGATTAGAGAATGAGTGAATGGGTGAAGAGACACAACCCTGATCAGAGGCTAGTAGTAGGTCATTTACTACTTTAACTAACGCTGTCCCTGTGCTATGATGAGGTCTAAATCCTGACTGATACATTTCATGAATGTTGTTCCTATGCAAGTATGAGCATAGCTGCTGTGCTACAACCTTTTCTAAGATTTTGGAGATAAAGGGGAGATTTTATATAGGTCTATAGCTGGACAGTTGAGAGGAGTCAAGGTCAGGTTTTTTAATCAGGGGTTTAATAACTGCTAATTTAATTGATTTAGTTAGCCAGTGCTAAGGGAAGAATTGATTATATTCAAAAGTGGTTCAATTACTCCAGGACAAATCTGTTTAAAGAAACATGTAGGTACAGGATCTAGTATGCAAGTTGATGATTTCGCTGAAGAGATTAATGAATCTAGTTCGGTCTCTCTAAGGGATGTAAAACATTCTAAACATTGACCTGATATTGCAATATTATCTACAGGGTTAGTTATAATACTGTCTGGTTTTAATTTAATAGCCCAAATTTCACATCTAATATTTTCAATCTTACCAATGAAAAAATTCATAAAATCTTCTCTGCTATGTAATGACTGAGTGCTTCTTTCTGTAGTGGTTTTATTCCTAGTAAATTTTGCTACTGTGCTGAATAGAAATCTAGAATTGTTTTTGTTATCTCCTATTAACGTGGAGAGATAGACTTTTCTAGCATTACTAAGAGATTTTATATAGTTCAGTAGATTCTCCTTCCACGCTGTTTGAAATACTACCAATTTGGTTTGACACCATTTACATTCCAATTGTCGAGTGGTCTGTTTTAAGGTACGCGTTTGATCGTTATACCAGGTGCTAGTTTTTTCTCTCTAATTAATTTTCTTTTGAGTGGAGCAACTCTATCTAGTGTGTAGCGGAGCGTTCACTCTAAGCATTCAGTCACCTGATCAAGTTCTATCGGATCAGATGGTGAAAATAAGCCATTTTCCCTCCCTGGTGTCATACAGCGGTTTAACAGGACAGGTTCCACTCAGTTGCGTGCACATGTTCAGCGTCATATCCAGAGGTTGTCTTTGTGAAATAGACGTATGAGTGCTGCCAGCATTGCTGCAGAGGTTGAAGGGGTGGGGGGGTCAGCCTGTCAGTGCTCAGACCATACACCGCACCCTGCATCAAATTGGTCTGCATAGCTATTGTCCCCGAAAGAAGGAAGCCTCTTCTAAAGATGATGCACACGAAAGCCTGCAAACAGTTTGCTGAAGACAAGCAGACTAAGGACATGAATTACTGGAACCATGTCCTGTGGTCTGATGAGACCAAGATAAACTTATTTGGTTCAGATGGTGTCAAGCATGTGTGGCGGCAACCAGGTGAGGAGTACAAAGACAAGTGTGTCTTGTCTACAGTCAAGCATGGTGGTGGGAGTGTCATGGTCTGGGGCTGCATGAGTGCTGCCGGCACTGGGGAGCTGCAGTTCATTGAGGGAACCATGAATGCCAACATGTACTGTGACATACTGAAGCAGAGCATGATCAGTATACAATATTCCAGCATGATACCGACCCCAAACACACATCCAAGATGACCACTGCCTTGCTAAAGAAGCTGAGGGTGAAGGTGATGGACTGGCCAAGCATGTCTCCAGACCTAAACCCTATTGAACATCTGTGGGCCATCCTCAAACGGAAGGTGGAGGAGCACAAGGTCTCTAACATCCACCAGCTCATTGATGTCATCATGGAGGAGTGGAAGAGGACGTCAGTGGCAACCTGTGAAGCTCTGGTGAACTCCATGCCCAAGAGGGTTAATGCAGTGCTGGAAAATAATGGTAGCCACACAAAATATTGACACTTTGTGCCTAATTTGGACATTTTCACTTAGGGCTATACTCACTTTTGTTGCCAGCAGTTTAGACATTAATGGCTGTGTGTTATTTTGAGGGGACAGCAAATTTACACTGTTACACAAGCTGTACACTCACTACTTTACATTGTAGCAAAGTGTCATTTCTTCAGTGTTGTCACATTAACAGATATAATCAAACATTTACAAAAATGTGAGGGGTGTACTCACTTTTGTGAGATACTGTGTATATATATATATATATATATATATATATATATATATATATATATATATATATATAATTTTCTTTATCGAAGCAAAAAAAATGTTATCCAACACCTGTTACCAATGTGAAAAACTAATTGCCCACTTAAACTTAAAATCTGGTTGTGCCACCTTCAGCAGCAATAACTGCAACCAAATGCTTCCAATAATTTGAGATCAGTCTTTCAGTTTTTAATTGTTTATGTACTTTACTCCAATGCGTTGGATCGTTGTCTTGATGCGTAAGGCTGCAACAAATAATTGATAATTAAAATAATCAACAACGAATTTCATTATCGATTAATTGGGTCTGTGACCTCCGCTTTGTGTGGTATATCTGCTTGTTTCAATAGTTCATCTGTTTTTGTACTTAAAAGTTTTACAGTTCTTTCAGAGACATGCGACAAAGATTAAATGGATATTTTTTTCCTCATCAGTCTTCCTTCACATGAAAGATTTCTGTTATATGCAACAGAACGTTCCTTCACGCAATCTGCGATCAATCAACAACCGACGCTTAGTAGGTCCCTTTGAAGAACCTTCAAACTAACTGTTCCTCAGTGGTGGAATGAACTTCCAACCTCAATCCGGACCGCAGAATCTGTCACCATCTTCAAGAAACAGCTAAAGACCCACCTCTTCCATGAACACCTAACCAACCCATAAAAAATAAATAAATAAATAAATAAATAAATAAAAAACAGCAAAAGTAAAAAAATAAATAAAACCTTACTCTGCACTTACACCACTACACTGCGCACTTTGCTTCTTCTGGAACTCAGTTTATGGATCTTGTATGGTAGCACTACTTGGATTGTTCTCTGCTTGATATCACTTTGCTTGTATTTTCTCATTTGTAAGTTGCTTTGGATAGAAGCGTCTGCTAAATGAGTAAATGAAAATGTAACAGAAAGCAAAGGGACAAATTATATGAAATTTTCTCAGGTGTAGAGAAGGTTGATGGAGGAATTTTCACAGAAGCTGTAGATGGACTGGCAAATCCTAGGCATGATGTACCGTGATGCATCCATCCAGCGTAAATTCGCACCTAGAATTTCTGGATTCACCATAACCTTGATCAGGCTGAAGCAGTTACTGAAAATAAATGAATGAATGTGAATCATAGCGAGCAGAACATTCCAATTAAGTTTATGCAGTACAAGTCCTGCTCAGTGATGTCTCTAGACATTGAAGGTCACACATGTGACCTTCATGTGTCCATTAAAGACAAATAATCAGAATCAATTTACTATATTACTGAGAAAGCAGTCCTGTCTAACTGCACATTTATGAATATCAATCATGAAAAGGCATTCATCAGTAATCTATAGTCTGTTCTCATTATGATGATCTGTTTATTTGCATGTACCACAGTGGATCACTGCTTATCAGCCAAACACACCACTTCTGCAGTCTCACTGCCTGAGTCGCAAGCAGGTCAACCAATATCATTGGCATAAACAAGTGTGGGAAAAAGATGTGACCAACCTTGACTAGCTACTTTGGAAGTCTGTGCATGTGCTACAGCATTTGACAGGACTGTCATGCTGAAACAAGGTCAATGTATTTATTTAACCAAAAAAGAAAAAGAAAAAAAGCTGATTAGAAATGTAAAAAGTGTATTAATGGGTGGGGAAGAGAGAAAACTAATGAGTCCTCGGTATGTGGGCATGTAGAAAAGGAGGTTAGAAAAGATCAGAGATAATGGATCTGAGGATACAGAGATGGAATTCACAGTCAAAATCAGCCTTTGGTTATTAAATCTCTGTCCAAAAGCCTTCATCACTAGAGGCAGAAAACAATCATCATCAAGAGCTCAAAGGGACTTGGTTAACCCAGAAGGGCAATAGCAAGCAAGTCGCAGACAGGCTGATAAATACTGTAGGTACTCATCCAAAATGGACTTTGACAACTAAATTATTGCACTCATATGAAATACCCCTGAAAATGTTCACAGTTTAAGGTTTAATCTTTTGTCCTAGAGGGTTCAAATTGAATCTCGGGCACTAGGATTCACAAAATACACATTTAAGGTATCAGTAATGCACTCAAAAGTGAATAATGCATGAAACATTCTGAAGACCAGGGTCATCAGTGTAAGCAGTATTTTCTATTCAATGTTCTGTTAAAATGCTAAGATTTTGAACTATGCAAGAAGGAGGCATACGAGAGATTTCTATTCCATAAATAAAAGATCACACAGCACTGTGGCACAGTAGGTAGCATTGCTGCCCCGCAGAAAGAGGGTTCCTGGTTTATTCCTGAGCTTAAGTTACTGTTCTTCAGTTTCCTCCCAGAACCTAAAAACATGCCAGTAAGTGGACTGGCTATTCTAAGGTGTCACTATGTGTGAATGGGTGTGTGAATGTGGTGCTGTCACGAATTCCCTCTCTGCTCATGTTTTGATTTTATTCTCCATTTGCTTAATTGTTTACATTGTTATGTTCATTTTGTTTTGATTTCAAAGGGAACTTCGAGGTTGCGTTTAGCATAACAGTATGGGAGCGCCTCTCTCGCGCGTGACCGACATCTGAAGCTTGTGTAAAATCATGCCTATTTATAGGCCTGCCATGATCAGGTAACGTGGCAATTAAGCGCGTCGCATGATATAAATATGGCACCTGTGAACCACTCCATCAGCCTTTATTATCTTCAGCGATAGACTGCATGTCGGTTGTTTGTGTAAAGAAACAAAAAGACGCTTAATTTCCTCTCTGTTTTTCTCAAAATCTCTGGACTTTTCTATCCCTTTAAAAAAAAGAGAGAAGAAAAAAAAGGAATAAGCGAGAGAGGAAAAAAAGAGTGAGAATTCAAGAAGTGTTACGGCTTGCTCCCGTTTCATCACGGGAGTAGTGCACACTTTCTGGGTGAAGTGTCTAGGGTACGGAGTATGCGATGGTAGACTCGAGAGACTGCGCATGGTAATGCCTCCGCTCTGCTTGTGACTCGCTGAGCTGACTCAAAGAGCTGCTTGAAGTGATTACTAAGGCTGGATGAGCCTTTTTCTCCCCAGTGAAAGTAAATCCCTCACACCGAAAACTGCCCTTTCTTCCAGAAGTGCTTGACAAAATATCATGCTTCTGGGGGAAAACCATGCATAAGCCATATTTATAACCCCACGATGTTGGATTATTCGGCCATTGTGGGGAATGAACGGCATGGCTATTTGGCTGTGCTGAAGGTGGAGGAGGTGCTTGCGAGCTACCTCTCTCCATCGATGGCAGGTAATTAGGGGGGCCAGCTTTGCTGTTCAAGCTACTGTGTAAGGCCACCGTGGCATTGGTGGGCAAGACCTATGCAGTAGTAGTCTTGCTTGTGGGTCACTGCAGATAATGACAGTGTTACAGGCCTATGAAGCAGACCTGCTGAGTGAGCTCGACATATGGTGGCATACAGCCAGTTCCTTCCCTGTTGTGTCGAGTTCACTCGGGCATCCACGAGTGGAGCCCGGGCCAGCACTAGTGCGAGGGAGACACAGAAGGTAAGTATGGCAGCCCGCCAACCCCCGCAGACAGCCAGGAGAACTGGGCGGCCATAGTCACGGCCTGCTACTAGGCCTGATCTGAGAATGGTCACAAGGGCCAAACAGGCAAAGCGGTCCTGAGGTGCCGTGGAGGGATGTATCAGGGGACATGAGGTTGTTAGGGCAGTTAGCCCCCAGTGCTACTGTAGGGCCTCCCCTAACCAAGGCTGTCCCAAGTTTTCAGTGTTCTCTGGTGGGCGAGCTGTCACAGGGCAACGCAAATCTGATGCTTTCCCTCCAGCAGAATGTGGAATAGTTAACGTCATTAAAAGATCGTCCTGCAGCGTGGAAATTACTGCCAAATGTCTCCATGGGATCTGTGTACCATAGAAAAGGGTTACCGGGTCTAGTTTAGAGCTCTACCCCCCCGATTCAGAGGTGTGCTCACCACAGTAGTCAGCTGTGTAGTTATTTCCTGGTCTGCAAAAAGTAGAGGAGTATGTGGCCAATTTTAGATCTGCATCATCTGAACAATTGTCATGGAAATTAGACAACACTTGAAGACTCGTCCTCTGAAGGTAAAAAGGTTTATTACAGAAAGATGGTTAATACAGGATAGAATAAAGCAGGACAGAATAAAGAGAGCTCTCTGGAGTCCTTGTACTAAACCACTACTATATATATGAAACACAGAGCATGACATAATTCTGTGTACCGATAAGAAGCAGTTTGAGGCAGTTCGACAGGCTTTGTTTTAGGATCTTGGAAGATGTTTAGACGAACAGAAGAACATGTTTGTGTCTCTGTAAGCAGATAAACATTCTGTACTGATCTCAGTGATATGACATGGCCTTCTTAGGCATTATCCTCACATGAGAATGAAACAGAACAAGAACAAACTTATTACAAAGTAAAAATGAGTAATTTCCCTCACACTGTACTCTTCGAACATACAGGTTCAAGATGCTGACCCCCAAACATATCGTTCCACAGATTCAGTTTGAGGAGTGGTTTGTAACGATAGATGTAAAAGGTGCATATTTCAACATAGAAATATCGATACCTTTATCCCCTCGCACCTTCACAAAGTGCATGGATATCACTCCGGCTCCATTGTGACTCCAGGGCATCTGTGTACTAAACTACCTGGATGACTGGCTAATTCTAGCATGATCCAGGGAACTGGCGGTTCAAAATCATGATGTTGTTCTCACCCACATGAAGAGCTTGGGGCTCCAGGTTTAACCTCAGAATAGTATGCTTTCCCCAGTGCAGTGGACAACTTTTCTAGGGGTTATAAGGATTCTACCACGATGAGGGCATTTCTATCCCCAACATGCGTAGGGTCAATCCTATCAACACTGAGCAAGATAAAGCTGGATCTTGGGAGACTATTGGAGCTTATGGGCCTATTGCACAGGAGACTGTTCAGTGGTGGCTGAGAAGTTGGGGGTTTCGTCCAAGGACGAAACGTCTGTCACGTGTCGATGCCTACGTGCTCTGAGAATTTGAGTGTCCCCGGTTTCTATCCTTGGGGCACACTCTAGGGATGTCTCCTTAGCGCAAGACGGTTATGACAGACACCTCCCTTACGGGCTGGAGCGCGGTCTTAGACAGCGGTCCAGCTCACGGTCTCTGGCGTGGCCTTCATCTGGAGCGGCATATAAATTGCCTAGAAACGTGGGCCATATTTCTAGCACCGAAATTCCTTCTTCCTCAATTGAGAGGTCACCATGTGTTTACAGACAACACACCGGTGGTCTCATATATTGAACACCAGGGAGGATTATGTCCTTGCCCCCTGTTCAGGCAGGCGCAACTAATTCTTCTCTGGGCAGAAAGAAAGTTAGTCAGTGAGTGCAATATACATTCTGGGAATATGGGGGCAGACATCCTGTTGAGGCAGGGGCTGAGGCCCAGGAATTGGTGGTGGAGTCCATATGGCAAGGTCTGGCCAAGCGGGACTGCATTTGTTTGCCTCCGAGGAGACAACACATGGCCCGCTGTGGTTCGCCCTCACTCCTTCCACACAATTAGGGCTGGACGCCATGGTGCACATGTGGCTGAGGTCACATCTGTATGCTTTCCCCCGATCACTCTGCTCCCACAAGTTCTAGTGAGAGTTCACCAAGACAGTCTATGTCTGCTGCTAGTAGCACCTTATTGGCCAGCTCAAATATGGTTCTCAGAGATAATATCCCTGTTAGACGGCACTCCTTGGGAGATTCCCATCCACAGGGATCCACTGTAGACCCAGTGAACTGCGCAAAAGCTAGAGTCCTGGAGTTCTTACAACAACATTTCTCAGCAGGGTGGAGATGACCACTGCACTCATACCACTGAGATGGTAGTTGCTATTGTAACTTTGAAGAGTTCTGAGATTATGCACAGTGAAGCACAGGTTTTGAAGACTTCTTGGAGCTGTCTGACTTCCTGACATTTACATTTATGGTATTTGGCAGACGCGCTTATCCAGAGCGACTTACAGAGGTGCTTTGAGCTCTCTATCATAAAATACATCCTCATACTGGTTCAATGGGTCACAGACTAAGAATTTTTAAGACTATCAGACTTAAACTATGTTGGGGGGGTAATATAGTATGAAAGGCACACATACAACATGGGAATTTTTCCTTGCCGCCATCGAAATCGGCTTGCTCATTAGGGATAAATTCACACACTTAAAATCTGTATCCTGTGTTTATATGTTTCTGTAAAGCTGCTTTGAGACAATGTCCATTGTTAAAAGCACTATACAAATAAAATTGAATTAATTTTTATTTTAATTAAGTGTTAATTTAAGTACATCAGGAAGAAAAAGGTCTTTAGGCGTCATTTGAAGACTGCCAGTGACTTAGCTGTTTGGACATCTAGGTGATGTTCATTCCACCACCTAGGTGCCAGAACAGAGAAGAGTCTTGCCCTCCTTGTATACTGAAAGATAGTGGGACCAGTCGACCACTGCTTGAGGATTGGAGGGCAGTGCAGGGGTTGATAAGCTTTAAGTTAGGTGGGTGTTGGTCTGTTTTTGCCTTTGTAGGCAAGCATCAGTCTTTTAAATCTAATGCGGGCAGCTACGGGAAGCCAGTGGAGGGAGCATAGCAATGGGATGGTGTGAGAGAACATAGGAAGGTTGAAAACAAGTTGTGCAGCTGACTGTCACAATGTTGTCTGGATGGACCAGCATGTGGCAGTGTCTAAGAACTGGTAAGAAGAATTTGAGTGCTAGATAGACTGCTCTCAGTTCTGGGTGGTTTATGTGTTCTACTCTAACAATGGCTTCAGCTTTAGTCACAGGCTGAGAACCAACCTTTGAAATGTCCTTAGCATGATAATGTCCTTAGCTTGATAATGTCTAATGAATGTTGCAGTGACAGGGTGGCTATAGGATTCTAAATTAATCAATCTTCACAGCAGTTAATTGTGCCCTGAGAAATATTTGTCAGCTAGATGAAGTGTGGGCAAGATAGATCTGAGGTATAAAGGGTCCATAGCAGTCTGGAATGTAATAAGTTGAACAGTGGCCAGTGGGGCTTTGGAAATCCAAAGCTGTTTAACCTTGCAAGCTCTGTAGTACAGAGTGTGATATGGTGGGGAGAAACACTGAACCAGGCAGACAGCCGCTATGTGAAAGCAGACAATATGAAAAATAGCTCCAAAGTGCACGTGAGGTCCGATGGGTAGGAAATGAGAAGAAGAACGAAGGGAATGATGGCAGTATGACAATGGTATTTATACCAAATACTGCATCATATGGACACTTTATGACTTTGTTGAAGGTCTTGGAATGCATGCGAAATGCTTACAAGTCATTACATTTAGAGGGTTTAAATAACAATTTGCTTGGTTTAAATAACAATTTGCCCCATACGTCGTGGGTCAAACATACCCATTCTTACTAATATATGATGTATGTTCAATAATCTTATTACCTTCCACAGACCTCTGTGACAGACACAAGTTTTGACAAACATTCTAAGCAAGCCCCAACATGTTGACTAACATTATGTCAGTACACTTAACACCCAAACAAAAGCATCAAAGGAGCTATTGTCTTGTACGCCGTGCTTCGTTTGCATTTTCATTTGCATCCTTTAAATCTCAGTGCAGTGGAGAAAAAAAAGAGATGAAGTTGTGTAGGAGAGGTGAGTCAGAGGAAGGATGTAGGTATGGTCTCTAATAATCAACTCTGTGTCTCCACTTCAGAGTACAAGGGCCCTTCTCATACTGTCTGCCATTGTCACTGAGACACTATGATTTTATATTGATTATACACAGCTCTCTTCAGCTTCTCTGACCATCTCCTTAATGATCCAACACTCTGACCTATTACCAAGCTTAAACTCTATGTAAAAGGAGTATATCTCACTAGTTTTTTCCTTTTTGTGAATATGGAATATTGTGTGTGATGGCAAGAATTAATTTGTTAATATTCATATCTGTTCAGCACTATCATGATACTCCTAATGTATAAATGAATGCAGAGTATTATCATGCGTTTTAAGGTGAAAGGTGAAAAGGTATTGAAATGCTGTATTTCGTCCTTGGCAAAAATACTTATTAAGGCCTGAACCTCGTCATCGGTCCATCTGTCATATTTTTTACGAAACTCCATTGTGTTGATTCGAATCGCAATAAACAACTGTTACTGTACGCACCACAACAGACTTTTAAAAATGGTGGTTGAAAAAAAAGGCTGCGTGTACTCAACCAATCAGCATGTTCAGCACCCAAGTCTCACCCACCTGGCTTTTGAAAAACTACCACCTCCCGAGTAGAAACTTTGCGAGGGCTAAATATTTTACCCAGAACTTAATTTAGATCCTGGTCCCTGTGGTGGAAACACACCAAGTACCTCCAAAAGTCCCTAGTTCCTAGGGAAAATTGCTGCAGTAGAAAAGCAGCATTCAATTTTAATGTTGTTCATAGACTTTAGGGGGACTGAACACCCCCCTCTGCAACCGGATCTTAGACGTCCGGACTGGACCTCAATCAGTCCAGAACTGGTGCATAGCCAACAGACTATCCCTGAACATGGACAAAACAAAAGAGATGGTTGTTGACTTTAGGAGAGCGTGTAGCAACCACTCTCCGCTGAACATCAAGGGCTCCTCCGTGGCAGACCCTGAAGACGATAGCGAGGACAGCTGAGAAGATCATTGAGGTCTCTCTTCCCTCCATCACAGACTTTTACACCACACTCTGTATCTGCAAAGCCAACAGCACTGTGGATGATCCCATGCACCCCTCATACAAACTCAAAAAAATTCTCCCCCCCAAGCCATCAGACTCCTCAATACCCAGAGACTGGACTGACACCACCTCAGACACACATAGACGTACACACACACACACACACACACACACACACTCATACTCAACTGAACACCGTTCCACTATCTCTGCAATTTTGGCACATTTCTTTCTTAAATTGCTGCTAAAACACTGTAAACAAAATACTTTATTGACCACCTGCATTTTTGCTGCTAATTAGTAGGTTATGTTTACAGTAGCATCATTTATTATTATATTGTAATACTCTGCATCTTATTCCACACAATAACTGTGCACTGGTTGGCACTGCAATGTCCTTTATTGTGCCTATTGTCCTGTTTAGGCAGTGTCGCAGGAAGCAGTGTCCCTCGAGCCAACACTATTTTTTCTAAATTTATATACTTTAAAATTATAATTAAATTTTATACTGTTTACAAATATCACCGATACGATTTTAGATAAAAACAATCATAACGTTGCGCTGTTGCTGAGTTTCATCGGATCTTACAAACATCCGCGACTAGCTTGTAGCTCGCTAGCATCATCTTGCCACTAGCCTTGTTTACATTTCACATCTATTGCATTTTCCACTGTTTTAAAAGCGAATATGTCAGTTGTTTCTCCACTTTTGAGTCCAGATGACGACTCGCTCGAGCTGCACATGGTGCTGTTGGAACTGGAGGCCGTGGAGAAACAGTTCCGTGGCCTACTCGACAAGCAGGCCCAGCTGCAGGAGCGAAGAACCGCACTGGAAACAGCATGTGCTTCTGTCTACAAATCCAAGGTAAGCTCGCAGCAAGGTATTACCACTCCCAGCCTCACTACGCCATGTGTTTCTCTGTGCATGAGCCGCGCACCCAAGACGTATCCAGCCGAGGTCTCCGTCACGACGGCGCTGACATACCACAGACCTTGGATGCACCAGCAGCGGAAGGCGTGGGCCATACCCCGGGCAAGGACCACTCCGCCTCCACCACCCCAAGTGTTTTTAAAAACCCAACCAGGAACCAATTCGCTCCTCTCCATCAGACCAGACCAAACGCTGTGATTGTCGGGGACTCCATTGTGAGGAACGTCCACGTTGCTTCATCTAAGGGTAAGGTGCGCACACATTGTTTTTCTGGTGCTCGTGTCCTTGATGTCGCTGCACAGGTACCAGGGATCCTGAAGAAGGACAAGAGCATTGGAGCGGTCGTGCTGCATGCAGGGGTGAACGACATCAGGCTGCAGCAGATGTAGGTTCTGAAGAGGGACTTTAGCAGCCTGATCAAGACAGTACGAGGCAGATCGCTCACCATGAAGGTCATCATCTCTGGACCTCTTCCCACATACAGACATGAAGCTGAAAGGTTCAGTAGACTTCTCGCTTTGAATGACTGGTTAATTTCTTGATGTAATGAACAGAATCTGCTCTGTCAATAATTGGAATCTGTTCTGGGAGCGTCCGAGCACGGTTGTTCCGTGCTGATGGCCTGCACCCCAGCAGCCTCGGAGTGGAACTCCTGTCAGACAACATCTCCAAGACACTACACACCATGTGACTACCTGCCGTAAGTACATCTTCCAACAATAACCAACATCACAATCATTGTTCAATTAATAGTTCAGCACTTTTATAGGGACTGTGTCTGTTCCCCAAGCTATACAAATACATAGAGAATTTCGGAAAGTTTGTTTTTGTTGGCTCAAATTTAGCCTATTACCCAAAAACATTTAAAACTCAACTTAGAAGCCAATACTCACATCTACCTCTGAGCCCAGTTGGAGATAGAAAAAATACACCAGCCGTGAGTGAGAAGAAGCAAGGGTCCAGCTTTATTGTTCCATTCCACCACACGAGATCCACACCGATGAGAATTCTCAAAAGTGATCCCAATACCCTGAGCTTAAGCTCCAGTATTTATACTGTATTTACACACTAGATAACCCATATGTTTCAAGAAGACTATGATCTCACTACCAATAGGGTTAAAAAAGAGTTCATTTACCTTACTCTTATGTTCCAGAAAAGGCCTATTTCACTTACACATAGAATTGAAACCAGGGGTTTTAATTTACACATAAAATCAGAACCCAGGCATTTCTAATAACCCAGAAAATAAAAACCCAGAGTTTCTAGTTACTCAGAGGATCAGAAACCAGAATTTTTCAGTTACCTAGGGCGTCAGAAACCAGACTTCTCAGTTACCTTAGGGGGTCAGAAACCAGAATTCTCATTTACCTAGGGAAATAAGATGACGTAGACAAGACGACTAAACAACCGGGAGGGACCTTGGTCTTATCGTTATCTCGAGGGGGGGGGGGCAGTTTGACCCAGCCACCCTTATAACTGGCTCTCTTCATGGTTCTCTTAAGATTGAGGCCTTCCTTGCGAGCCAAGAACCCTCACCATTTGAGTCATGAGTAAGTTTACATTTTCCTGTATTTCTAGTTTATAATTTATTTTCATATTTGCACTATATTTCTTATTTTATATATTTATACTACTTGAAAAGCGGTTTACTGTACTTCCAACTTCTTAATATCATTACAGTTCTACTGTCCTGCATATCCTACTATTCTGATTTTTTATAGAGTTTCTCTATTACTATAAGATATTATTAAAGTTATTCATGTGTGTGTATGAGAACGAGAGAGTGTGTGTGTATGTTGTGTCTACTTGCCCGCCCTTGACTGTACGAGCGTGTGTGTGTATGTGTGTGTATTAGCCCTCCTCAGCTCAGCTCGTATACCTCTTTTTTGACTTTTTTGACTATTACTGCTCTTAAAGATCTTTTAAAGTGTAATTCCAATTTGTCAATGTCCGCCTAATCCCGCTTCTATGTGTCTAGGTGCCCGTCTTTTCTTCTTCTCCCCTTTGCTGGATGCTAGGTCTCCCTTATGTTTATTTTATGACATTTTTTATCCACAACATTTCCCCCTCTGAGGCTATGAAGCCTCATACAATACCTTAATTAAGCGTGGAGGAACTGATTCTGCCGCACCCCATGGCCGTCCCCCGCTAGCTGTCGGAGGATTACTCTAACGAAGCCATAATCCCTGCGCCCGTCCCCGTACTCAAATGGGTCCCTTACATTAACCACTTCTACGCAACACTGATCCGAATAGGAGCTGAGGAGGTTTTGTTGACCTGGTGGGAGACGTGGTAGTGTTGTGCGCCCCGGGGTCTCATAGTAGATTGGCAGCTGGAGAATGGGCCTTAGGACGCCCCTACATCCACTTTGCGCCGGACATGTGTAGATGTACCTAGCCATAACTCTTAACCCTTAACCTATATATATCTCATTTCGAATCTAACTACCTTGATTATACGTTTGTTTGCCTACATCGATTATAAGTGTGATTAACTGAGTTCCCCTAATCATTCATTACTACTACTACTGCCGTAAGTATGAGTGGCCACTACAGTAACTAACTACTTGATCTACACGTCCCTATCTTTCTCAACTAGGCCTGTCAGCCCACAGTTTTGTATTTGTCGGGACCTGCAGATTCTTGCTACCCCTCAAAAACCAAACCCCAGTCTTTTCGCAGTCAGGGGTGGGCGAAAAAACCTCCTACGAGGAAAAATTCCCACCCTGCCAGCACTATGTGCTCAGCAGCACCATTATACTTTTCTCATGCCTGAGTGCGTCATATCACAAACATTTTATAACATTTTATAACAATACTTGACAGTCTGTTGTATGCAGTATCTCTCTGTATGCTGGTTGTCTTCAGCTCAAGCACTTTACGTACTGTAGAGAGCCACCCTTTGGGGAGAGGTTAGGCTAGCACGTACACCCAGGGTATGGATCTTCACATCTTCTCATCCTGTCTGCCACTGACTGAGCAGACCCCCCGTTGACGGCAGCTTCGTACCGGACCTTCACGTGTTCCCCACCATCTCGTCATCTCGTCATCCTCCAGGGGTTGCATGTTCTAGTCCGCTGCTGCCCTGTAGGCAGCATTCTCTCGCTGCTCCGGGACTCCCACCTCCGGGTGAACACCTCTGAACACCTCCCCCCGTTGAGGCGGTGACGCCTCACACATAACACTGCACTCAGCTCTGTTCCTGTGAATATATAGCTCCATACATAATAGTTAGTGGTCTTATATATGTTTTTGCTTCATCTGCAATTACTCCAGCGGCAGTCCATCATAAGGAACAGACACAGACATGGGTCGACTCGTAAGCATTTCATGCGGTGTTAGATACATATTGCTGTTAGTCTGCATGTGATAGGTCATTAGTGCAAGAGGTAGAGCATCTATCGAACTACGTTTAGTATCAGCACAAATTACATCAAACACAAATCAGGGTATGCCAGACCTATCCCTGGTCAAGGAAAAAATAAATAATTTTGAGCACACTTCAGGTGATCCTCCACCGTTGCCTGCAAGTACAGAGATCATTCCTCTACCTTCCCCCTCGCACACTGGCTAAGATCATGGGCAGCTGTAATACATACAGCAAGAAGTGCAGTCAGAATTCAATTAAACTATTTGTTCGATAAGTGGCGTTCCAATTTTTTCCTAGAACCTCATTGCATTCAAACAACTCCAAACAGACGACACAATCCATGGGCCTAAACGTCAGAATTTATCTGTATATTTATATATATTAACAATTCTACCCTTAACCTGGTTGCACTCTTTAGTGATAGATTTCAATTCAGCCCATTGGGCAGATCAGGGTGTTCATAATGTTTATGAAATTTCCGATCCGAAACTTTTAAGCTCGAGAAAATGTGAATTTCGGCTAAGCAATCGTGAATGCTCTCAGTGACTGGCTCCACAGAATTAATTAGGCACTACAACACTACAGTTGGTGTGTTAAGCACACTAACAGGTTTAAGAATTTTAGTTCGGGTGGCACATCGATTAACCCCATATCCCCATATCCTGTTCTTTCAAAATAGAAATGACCTGGTGTGATGAACGTAAGATCGATGTGTGAGAGAGCAATTTTCCCAATGATCCGCACTAAGAGAGCCTCTCCAGCCTGGCAATCCTTGTGCCACCAAATCCAATGTTTTCAATACATAAACTTCAGCCCTGTAAGCGCCCCATTCTCCTGAGCCGGGACCCCCCCAGCAGCACCCCCCCTTTTCAGTCACATGTAAGACACAGTCTTTGTTGTAGTTTTGCCAGCCATAGTTCAGGTGCAAAGCATAAGTTCATTCAATGTCAGGCTTGTCCAAAGAACACCCGGATCTCAGGATGTTGTCCTTTAGGGAGCAATCAGTGATCTACTGCAGACCATACTTGATAACGTCCAGGAACATTTGTTGTGCTTTTATGGGGCGGAGGATGACCCCAATCATGTCCTGACGGCCTTGGGAGCGTGCAAGGGAGTCTATGACCGCAGAGAAGTAAACCGCAGGGGAGCCCACAGCCCCCGAAGGAGACGCTTCCAGGTGTACTACTAATTTAGGAATTGTTAAGGGGAGTAACGGCCTTGAGCTCTCACATGCAGTCACTTGGAAAAAACGCTGATCAATAATAATATCATGTGGAGTGGAATTACAGTTACAGGTTACAATTGGGACATCTTATATATATATACATCTATATCTATATATATGTGTTCTATATACATCATACTATAAATAATGGTTACTGGGTGGGTTGGTTGTATCACAAAACTTATCGCATTTGTAATCACAGCTTGCTGTAATAATGCTAGACTAAGTGGGCATGTCCTTTCATCCTTTTTCTGAGGATCGAAGATATTGTTTACAGGACAATAGTACTGGAAACTGGAGACAGACAACTGGGAACACACAACTGCAAAACCCATCATTAAATGTTCAATTTATGCATCAGATCTAGGCCTTAAAACAGTGAATATTTATCGTGATTTACTATACCCTGATTTTAATAAAGCAGGAAGCTATTAAAAACAATTCAAAATGAGGAGTTCAGTTTTTTAACGTGTTAAGACTTCTGATGTTTACAGATCACTCAAGTTCGATATAAACACATCACAAGGCCCTGATTGTGTGGAGTCTGTATTTCTAAACTTAGCAGTTGATATTATTTCATCTCTTTTAATTTATCATGTTAATCTTTCATTAGACAATGGGGTTATACCAGAAATTTGGAAATCAGTTTTCTTATTTATTTATTACATTAAATCCGGGACATCCAACTATATTAGATCATTACAATCCAATAACAAGGCCTCCTCGCCTATGTCCCTTGTAGAAAGCTTTTTCAGTGAACCGTTCACATGTTATCAGTCTGCAAGAAGTCTAAGGTCATATAAACATATCAGCACAACTGTTGTTTTGAAAGTCTTAAGACAATGTCACGGTACCCTCTGCACTTCCCTGTCTGTTGATTTAGAAGAGGCTCTCATCACAGTGAATCAGGAAATATTGCTGCAGAGATTAAATAATGTTGGTCTATCAAATCATTTAAAAATTACTAAAGTAACCTACCTCTACTGTTCTAATCACACGAATAACACCTCTCATAAATTCCACTCTCATGTTTAGTTAATCTGTAAAATAGTTCTAGTCTGTTTACTTCAACAATACAATCCCAATTGGCAATTATACATTCTTATCCCTTCCTGATTTTCATTTACCAGAAAGATATTGAGATAGGAGAACAAAATTCCTTTAGTCTAAAAATTTGTGGTGTACACTAACCGAACATATTAATATCCCATCTGTGCTAACGAGTGATAATCCCAATAAGATAGAACTAAAATAGAGTAAATGAGGTTGAGATCTAGATATGCATTTACAGTCCTCTAGCCACTTTTATCCCACTAATTTTCATTCAAAACAACCTAGTGAATTTGGCTTTATGTGTACAGCACTAGTGTTTAGTCTAAATGGTATACATGCATGTACATGCATTTTGTTTCTTATTAACTTATAACTGTACCACACTCAAAATATCACTCAGATCCTTCATACATGACATTTAAATGTTGCTCACTTTGGAGGAATGTGAATATGTATTTAACTTAGTCTAAAATAAAATTTATCATCTGTGAGCTTTGTTTCAATTTACCACCAAGTTGTTACCTTGGCTGAACGCCCAATTGTAAGAAGCATAAGATTCGCCCTATAATTTTATCCATTTCATTTAAACTGTATTTGACCATATTAAGGTAGTGTTAAATCTACTCATATCACAAACCACAATTCCCAGATCACACACACCTGCATCCAGTTCTCAGCTCTCAGTTTTTATCAGTTCTCAGCTGCTGTATAACGTATTATCAATTCAATTCACTTCACAGGTTGTGCAGTATATCCTCCCTTCCTCGAGTTTGTGACCACTGCTTTGTATCATTTAAATATTGTAACTCGTATACTTTGTATGACATATCCATAGCACACCGTATAGCACATATGTATATATATACACACACACACATACACATACATATACACACCCACACATATATATTTGCATAACTACTCTATTCTATTCATCAATCTACGGTTCAGGAAAAAACAAATCACTTCAAACTACACTGTTGTAAAGGGACCGTAATTAAACTACCTCCCAAACTCATATCAGCACTACATGTCGGCAAAAGGAACCATTGTGCGAGGCTGTCTAATCCAGATACTCGTACTCCCTGCAAAACCCAAATTCCACATTAAGTAATCATCACCTTATTCTAATGTTACGGACTCAGATATCACATCTGTAACAGGCGTACAACACATTACAAAGAATTTAAAATGTGCAGACTACTACTGCCATCTGATCTTACTAATTACTTATCATTGGACATATACATAGCATTTAAAGAGAAAACACGCAGAAATTATTCAGCATTATACAACATGAATACCACACGCCAGAAGAATTCGCACTTACACTGCTTAAGATATTGTATAGACACGTACCCGTATAGGAATCACCGATACACAAATTAGTTATGGTTATTCCAGCTCTTGTTAGCGAGTCAGTTCATGAAGGTAGACTGCTCTCTAAAACCAAATGTTTAGGCTCAACATTATCTCAACAGGGAGGATGTGACCTAGCCTGATACGGACCACATTGTGATCAGCCAGAGTCTGTTACCTCGGGTCGGTTTTACTTTTCAGGGTTTTTTATTAATATCACTCAAAACGAACAGGTTCACATGTCAATTTTATCATTAGTCAGGCAAATGACTATGCCTGTGCAGAAGAATCTATGTGACACAATGCACACCACATAAACTATTATTAAAGTTCTCTCCGGACTGATAACATCAAGACATACTGATTGATTTTAATTTTTTACAGGAATATATTTACGTATATATATATATTGAATCACTTTGACTTTAATATAGGGCGTGAGATAACTAAAGGATTGGAAAAAGGGGAAGAAACAGAAATCTCTCGCACGAATATCTCTGGTTTAGATAACCGTCACCATGGAACTCAAAACACTTTCATTCAGTTTCCAAACAGGGAAACACGCGGAATTCAAATTAAAATGAAAAGAATGATTTGGAGCTCCGGCACGCATGATTCTGACCAGCCACGTACCCCATCTAAACATGGAACTGTGTACAATCTGCGCAACACGGTCTCAATCCAGTCTGGTGTCATGCCAGGAGACTGAGGAGCCGGGCCGGGTTCTTTTGGAGACCCACTTAGTCTTTCTTCCCACCCCGGGGCTTTTCAATCGTAGCAACAGACCACTAAAACAGAGCTTTGAAATAACAGGCGTCTGCAATGCCTTTTCCTATACGGCCTGTCTGTTGCTTAGAGAGCGAAGTCCCACGGGAGAGATTCCAGACATATAGATCTTAGCCCAGTCCCATCTGGGTCGCCAAATGTTGGCTCAAATTTAGCCTATTACCCAAAAACATTTAAAACTCAACTTAGAAGCCAATACTCACATCTACCTCTGAGCCCAGTTGGAGATAGAAAAAATACACCAGCCGTGAGTGAGAAGAAGCAAGGGTCCAGCTTTATTGTTCCATTCCACCACACGAGATCCACACCGATGAGAATTCTCAAAAGTGATCCCAATACCCTGAGCTTAAGCTCCAGTATTTATACTGTATTTACACACTAGATAACCCATATGTTTCAAGAAGACTATGATCTCACTACCAATAGGGTTAAAAAAGAGCTCATTTACCTTACTCTTATGTTCCAGAAAAGGCCTATTTCACTTACACATAGAATTGAAACCAGGGGTTTTAATTTACACATAAAATCAGAACCCAGGCATTTCTAATAACCCAGAAAATAAAAACCCAGAGTTTCTAGTTACTCAGAGGATCAGAAACCAGAATTTTTCAGTTACCTAGGGCGTCAGAAACCAGACTTCTCAGTTACCTTAGGGGGTCAGAAACCAGAATTCTCATTTACCTAGGGAAATAAGATGACGTAGACAAGACGACTAAACAACCGGGAGGGACCTTGGTCTTATCGTTATCTCGGGGGGGGCAGTTTGACCCAGCCACCCTTATAACTGGCTCTCTTCATGGTTCTCTTAAGATTGAGGCCTTCCTTGCGAGCCAAGAACCCTCACCATTTGAGTCATGAGTAAGTTTACATTTTCCTGTATTTCTAGTTTATAATTTATTTTCATATTTGCACTATATTTCTTATTTTATATATTTATACTATTTGAAAAGCGGTTTACTGTACTTCCAACTTCTTAATATCATTACAGTTCTACAGTCCTGCATATCCTACTATTCTGTTTTTTTATAGAGTTTCTCTATTACTATAAGATATTATTAAAGTTATTCAGGTGTGTGTATGAGAACGAGAGAGTGTGTGTGTATGTTGTGTCTACTTGCCCGCCCTTGACTGTACGAGCGTGTGTGTGTATGTGTGTGTATTAGCCCTCCTCAGCTCAGCTCGTATACCTCTTTTTTGACTTTTTTGACTATTACTGCTCTTAAAGATCTTTTAAAGTGTAATTCCAATTTGTCAATGTCCGCCTAATCCCGCTTCTATGTGTCTAGGTGCCCGTCTTTTCTTCTTCTCCCCTTTGCTGGATGCTAGGTCTCCCTTATGTTTATTTTATGACATTTTTTATCCACAACATTTTAGTAACCTAATTAACATAAAATTAGATCATACTGAATGCACATCCAGCACCTTTGATCTGAAGCTAGGACTATTAAATATTAGATCTCTTACGTCTAAGGCTCTTATTGTTAACGAAATCATTAGTGATCAGGAATCTAACATAATGTGTTAACGGAAACTTGGATTAAACCAAACGAGTACATAGCATCAGCCTCGTTTAACTGGTAGAGGAGGAGGTATTGCACTCAACCATATTCAAAATCTAGGCGTCACACAAAAACCTAGTCATAAATTCAACTCTTTGGAAGTTTTTTATATCAGTATAGCTTATGTAGCCACAAAACATAAGTCAATTCCTCTAATTATTATTTACAGACCCCCAGGGCAATGTGCTGAATTCCTTAGTGAATTTGCAGATTTTATCTCCAATCTGGTTGTTTCTGTAGATAAAGAATTAATCGTTGGTGATTTTAATATTCATTATGATAACCCGGAAGACCATCTGAGAACAGCGGTTGTGTCTATATTAGATTCAGTAGGGGTTAATCAGAACGTAATAGGACCTACTCATAATGGTGGTCACACTCTTGACATGATAGTAACATATGGATTAAATATAGAAAATATTGTAATTTTTCCACAGTCTGAAGTTGTCTCAGACCATTATCTTATCTCGTTCATAATACGTATTGATCATAATATTTGCACTTCGCCTTGCTACTGCGTAAAACGTACTTTCATGTCAGCTACTGCACCGAGCTTCATCAATAACCTCCCAGATACATCAATTAGATTTGGATCACTGTCTGATCCCATAGAACTCGATCAGGTGACTGAATGCTTAGAGTGAATGCTCCGCTACACGCTAGATAGAGTGGCTCCACTCAAAAGAAAAATAATTTGAGAGAAAAAGCTAGCCACCCTGGTATAACAATCAAACGCATAACTTAAAACAGACCATTCGACAATTAGAAGGTAAATGACGTCAAAGCAAATTGGTAGCATTTCAAACAGCATGGAAGGAGAGCTAGATGCTAGAAAAGTCTATCTTTCCACCCTAATAGGAGATAACAAAAACTATTCGAGATTTCTATTCACGGTAGCAAAATTAACTAGGAATAAAACCACTACAGAAAGCACACAAACATTACATAGCAGCAAAGATTTCATGAATTTTTTCATTGGCAAAGTTGAAAATATCAGATGTGAAATTCAGGCTATTAAATTCAATTTTTTATAACTAACCCTGTAGATGATAATATAACAATATCTGATATCTGAATATATCTGAATGTCTTACTCCCCTTAGAGAGATGACGTAGTTCGGTCTCTCCCTTAGAGAGACCGAACTAGATTAATTAATCTCTTCAGCAAAATCATCAACTTGCATACTAGATCCTTTACCCACATGTTTCTTTAAACAGATTTGACCTGGAGTAATTGAACCCCTTCTAAATATAATCAATTCTTCCCTTAGCACTGGCTATGTAGCAAAATCATTTAAATTAGCAGTTATTAAACCCCTGATTATAAAACCTGACCTTGAACCCTCTCAACTATCCAGCTATAGACCTATATCAAATCTCCCCCTTTTCTCCAAGATATTAGAAAATTTATAGCACAGCAGCTAGGCTTGTACTTACATAGGAACAACATTCATGAAATCACTTGGGGTTTAGACCTCATCACAGCACTAGTACAGTAGTATTGTTACTACTGGCCTACTACTGGCCTCTGATCAGGGTTGTGTCTCGTTGCTTGTATTAGTGCAGCTTTTGATACTATAGATCATAATATTCTCCTTGATAGATTAGAAAATGTTGTTGTCATTAAGGGAACGGTCCTCTCCTGGCTCAGGTCTTATTTGACTGATCGTTATCAGTTCGTAGATGTAAATGGCGATTTCTCCACGTATACCGAGGTTAAATTTGGTGTTCCACAAGGTTCTGTTTTAGGCCCACTGCTTTTTTCTTTATATATGCTACCTCTAGGTCAAATTATTCATAAACATGGAATTAGCTTCCAATGTTATGCTGATGATACACAGCTGTATGTTTCAGCAAAGCCAGATGACAGACAGCAGCTTAGTAAAGTTGAGGATTGTGTAAAGGACATTGGACGGTGGATGCTTATTAACTTCCTCTTACTTAATTCTAGGACCACGTGTAGCTAAAAGTAAGCTTTCTGATTACATAGTTACTCTGGATGGACTTTCCGTTTCATCATGTGCAGCAGTAAAAGACCTTGGTGTGATTATTGACTCCAGTCTATCATTTGACGTTCATGTAGATAATATTACTAGGATAGCCTTCTTTCATCTCAGAAATATTGCTAAGATAAGAAATATATTGTCACTACATGATGCAGAAATTTTAGTTCATGCTTTCTTCACCTCTAGACTAGATTATTGTAATGCCTTACTAAGCAGCTTTCTCAAAGCAGCTTTACAGAAATGTCAACACGGTATATAGATATTAAAGGTGCAAATTTATCCCAACTGAGCAAGCCACTGAGTGGCGATGGTGGCAAGGAAAAACTCCCTAAGATGTTAAGAGGAAGAAACCTTGAGAGGAACCAGACTCAGAAGGGAACCCATCCTCATCTGGGTAACAACAGATAGTGTGAAAAAGTTCATTATGGATTTATATGAAGTCTGTTTGGCCTTAGAAGCAGCCGTAGTCCCAGCAATCTGGAATTGGAGTAGATGAGAGCTCCATCCAGAGGTAGGACATCCGAAACGGATCAGGCAGGTCTGGAGAGCAGAGAGGATCAGGAGCTGTAGTATCTCCATAAAATCGTGTGTGGTTCGACAGAAGGAGAGAGGGAGAGAAAAGATTATTAGGACTGTGCTTAGCATAACAGAAAGTCTAGTCAGGGTAGGCTTGAGTAAACAAATACGTTTTAAGCCTAGATTTAAACACTGAGACCCGAACAGTAATCAGAAGACTGCTCCATAACTGTGGGGCTCTATAAGAGAAAGCTCTTATAAAGTAGAATTCTCCAGTTCTACTTTCACATTGTTTTGTAACAACCGCTAAATTATTTTGTCACATCTATGCAAATATGTGCCTGACTGAGCAACATTGCTCATCTTTTGTTTTCTTTCATCTGTTTTTCATTCAATTTCAGTTTCTACTGTTGCACACTCCTCTGCGCTGTCTCCCATTCAATGGAGGGTTAAAGAGGATCAGGATGTGGGGGAGACACAAATTATGAAATACAAATTTGTGGAGGCACAAATTATGAGAGAGAGAGAGAGAGAGAGAGAGAGAGAGAGAGAGAGAGAGAGAGAGAGAGAAGGGGGGAAGAGAAATGCTCAAGAGGCACAGCAGTAAATGAATACAAAGCAATACTGTTTGCCACTGATTAATAGTGGTGTGGTAGTAACCATTATGGCCTAATAATTGAATATGGATGAAAAAGAAAAAAGGAAAATGGATGGATGAACAGGAACACAATGTATGAGACATGGGATATAACCATAGTAACAAAACAAATGAGAAGGCAGAAGGCATTGCAACTGTAGGCAATACAGTTATGTGATGTGCAATTCATGAACTAACTAGCCTGCATTCGTGCATATGAAGTCGATCTGAAGTCAATCTGTCAGGGCTGGTGTGGTCTGTAGAGTACAAGTATTCTGCAAAGCTTTAGTAGAGGTGGCCGAATCTGGAAAATTGCAGGCTAAGTAGACTTTGGTTTGACCATGCCTACAGTATCTAAGGATCAGAGAATCCATTCGTGCATTCAATTACTGCCAAGAATGGCGTGCCGTCTCACCAAATGTCTTATTGACATAAGGCTCAAGGCATGTTTTTTTTTTTTTTCTTTTAATAATGATGTAATTTACTTATTATTAATTTGATTGCCTAAAACACTGGAGATGGAAGGAATGGTATGCTGGACTATCAGGAAAGTCTGTCTAGTATGCTGTGCTTGAATTTTTTTTTGTCTATAAAATCAGGTTCCTATAAACGTTTAAGGGAGCCTGGCCCCAGTGTCTTTTCTCAATTATTGACATTTATTCAGGTGCACTGTCTCTGAGCAAGTGGGCTACATCATGCAGCAACAAAAGGGAAAACAGCATTACTGTGCTTGTGTACTGATGTAAGATGCAGTGGGAAAAAAAGTCCCTTAAAAGTCATCTTAATTTCATGTTTCATGAATCGCACCTTGATAGTAATAACAGTTTTTAATACACATTATCAAAGCTAGAATCCTTGAAGGCATTTTTTTACTCTTGAATTTTTTTTGTTCCTCTCATTCCCTCGGTTATGTAACTTTGGTGTTGTAGTATAAGCTCACCCAGAAGTCACTGTAGTCTGACAATAATTGAGAATAAAGCTGTATATAAATATAGACATAAGAAATAAAATACAAATTGTGCTTGTCAGCTAATCTCTACATATCATTGGTTATAATGTCAATACACTAGGTAAACTAGCTAGATTACATTTATTCATTTAGCAGACGCTTTTATCCAAAGCAACTTACAAATGAGAAAATACAAGCAAGACTTGTATACAAGCAAGACTAGATACTTAACTAGTGATTGAGCATGCTAGTCAGAAAGCCAGTATAGCTCAGAGCAGGTACTACAATTGAACTCTGAACTCAAAGTATTTTTTTATTGTCTGTATAAAATATTCTTTATATTCCAAAGCCGACAATGTGGGCATAATAATGACATGACACTGAGAATTGACAAATTTAACTTGTAAAGAGAAGTGGCTCTCAACAGCCAAACATATCTTTGCTTAATTATTCATGCAGCTTTTGAGGGGAAAGGAAATATTGTGCCATTTTGAAGGTAACCAGACAAAGAGAGCCAAAGAGCAGAGAGAGTTTGCTGCTCATGTGTCTGGGAGGGAGAGTTAGCTTTCACAATAAGAGAAAAATAGAGCGAGAGCACAGGTGAATTAGTTCATTTATAACCTTTTATGACATGGTATTTGATGAAAAATACTGTGCTCTGGTAAATAATACATAATGAGACTTCCCACTTATGACTGTATCTGTAGCAGTGTTGCCAATCTTCACCTTTTTGGTGATGAAGATTTACATCAAGTACAAGAGCAAGGTTCTTGGCCTTATAATATATGAAATATCACTCGAGATTCACTGCTGGGTGTACAGTGAATAAATTAACTTTCAAGTCATTTATATCCAAGCCTATAATCACACTGGTTTAACACTGTACTAGGACTGCATATGTGCAGCATTTAATCCAATCTAACATGTAAAACATAGATAAATTGCATCATTATTACTGAAGATAATAGATTCCTCTGTTCAAAGAAAATAATACAATAGAATAAAGGTTTATTATATAATCTGTTCTCAGTTTCTTATCTGTGACAGTCTATTGAATGGTCACTATTAAATGAGCCACAGAAAAAAGCTGGGCCTTTCTGTAGAGAATTCAGTAATAGTGTTTGTCTGACATTAGACCTATTAAGTGAAAGTAAATAAAACACAATGTCCTACTATGGTGTCTGTGTGTGTGTGTGTTGCAATCATTAATTCAACAAAAACTAGAAAGTTAAGTGTACCCAGATTCATTGCATTAATTTTCTATACCACGTATCCTACACAGGGTTGTGGGGAGCCTCTTGAGGCTCGCCTCCATTTATGTAAAATAATTCCTATTCATCAGGCATTTCAGCCAAGGGGGAAGCAGAGCAGTCTTTCATTAAGAGGGATGTTTGAGAATGTATGCAATTTATGTCTTTTTCTATTAATCAACTCAACCATCTTCTGTGCCTTTCTTTTTTATGTAAGTAGTGATGTCTTATATGCACAAAAAACAGGCAGGGAGAGAAAGTTGGATCATAGCAATCAATATCATATCTATATGCCTTTCCACATACTGGAAAAGTCTGCATACAATAAAGGCTGGCACAAGAGGGAAAATTAAATATTATTGCAGAACAAGACACATTAAAGTCCTCTCCACTGATCTGGCAACTGGCTATATCCAAGCCTTAGGGTGTTGGATTTGTACAAGCAGCTTTGGCTGTGATGTGCCATTGCCATTAAGAGCCCATTGCTTTTTTCTGCACTGGATTGTCTTTTTTAATGAGGGTCATTAGCCTTTGTATTTTATAATGTGAGAAAGGGTTGGGGTGTGAACCAACCCTTCAATGTCATATTTATGAGAAATCCAGTGTAGAAATTGTGGAAACAGCAAACGCTGACCTCAAAGTTACAGACTGCAACACTGTCAAACTATAATAGCTATAGTTTGCAGCATAGACTCAGCTTGGCTAGATAGCAATCTATGCGATGGCAGATACAGTTAAGTCGATGGCAATATTAGCATGAAAGTTGAAGCTTTGGAGCCTTATCTGTTTGAGGAAAGGTGTACAGATGAGGAGATGAGACAGCCAGACAGACTAAAAGACTACAGCACTGCTGCATCTTTAGATAGAAGTGAAGCAAGGTCTGCATCCCATTAGCACAACTATCAGCAGGTAGTCAAATGACACTGGGGTAATGTAGAAGACCATTAACCAAAGAAAATAGACCAACATGTCCTTGAAACAAGTTTAGACTAAACACGTCAACAAAATCACATGTTAATTACAAAGATTAATATTCACCTTGTTCTTGGTGGATTTTACCTTTAAGAAATAACCTGTAAACACACATTTACTTTTATGTAAAGAATGTTAGAGGATGCTTGTCTCCTACAAATGTGCTTACACATCTTGATTCTTTCTTTCTCTCGCTCCCCTGACAGATACCCATTTTAACTTCAGGTTAGTCTATTCATCACTACTGCACATAATAACACATATTTTATGTAATCAGTAAACAGTTCAGGTATTTTTCTGTTCAAGGCTGCAATCTGTGTCCTCCTGCCAGAAAAGATTCAATAACTAATCATGTGTTATGTGTCCTCAGTACTGCAGTGTTCAATAAATGTAAACTTAAAAATACAGCTTTAATTTCATTTTACCATTAATTTATAATGCCTATAAATTAACTGTCCGCCAGAAGACTTAAACTATATTCAAGAGACACAAGAAACAAGTTAAGAGAAACTGCAGATATACATGTGCATTACACAAGAGACAAGTCTTTCATCTGAATTGGATATATTGAATTGAGGCCATGTAATAACAATAACTATAGCTGTGATTTAACTCAAGACTATATGTAGCATTGTGTGTGTGTGTGTGTGTGTGTGTGTGTGTGTGTGTGTGTGTGTGTGTGTGTGTGTGTGTGTGTTAAAGAAGCCTTTAAAAGAAGCCTCTCGGTTTCCCGGTTTCTTTTTCACTTGAATGAAAACTACCCTACATTTTATTTGTTAAAAAATTGCTTTGTTTTTGTATATTACATTATTTCCGATTATTATTTCAGATTTTATCCGAAGTTTAACGTATTTAATAAGCGTTGTTAAAGATTAGTTTAAAAACAAACAAACAAACAAAAACAGTACGTGCACAGTACGTACCTATGTATAGCCCGCCAGAGATATGTAGGGGTGCCAAAGGGGGGTGCTTAGGACGATTCTAAGGGCCCTGGTCAGGGGGTCCAACAGAACCCCATACTGTCCTGTATGATTTTGTTATTTAAATGGCCGCTTTGCACAAAAATCTATTAAGAAGCACGCTATAATGAATGCCCTCAGACTGGGCCAACGTCACCGCACCAAAAATTAAATGTCCAATATTTTAAAAACGGAAGCAGCACAAACGAAACTTTTATCGGCACAAACCAGCACAAACGAAGCACGAACGATTGAGACTATTTGGGTGAATTTGGAGCATGTGGGGGGCTGAGTGACCCCAGAATGACCAATAAATATTCTTTTAATATCTCCAAATCCGAAGCAGAACAAACGAAGCGTTTATCGGCACAAATCAGCACAAACGAAGCACAAACAAACGAGCCTATTTGGAGTGAACTTGGGGCATGTGGAGGGCTGGAGACGTGACCGTATCATAATTCAATATCTAATATTTTAAAAACGGAATCAGCACAAACGAAACTTTCATCGGCACAAACCAGCACAAACGATTGAAACTATTTGGAGTGAATTTTTAGCGCGTGTGTGTGGGGTGGCGGCTGAGTGACCCCAGGATGACCTATAAATATTCTTTTAATATCTCCAGAACCGAAGCAGCACAAACGACCATTTTTACGGCACAAAACAGCACAAACGAGGCACACACGACTGAGACAATTTTGCCGTTTTGCGTTGGGTGGGGGGCCAACTTCACACAGGTAGTGCGTGTCCCCTTAAAAGGATTATACGGAAACGGGGCACTTCACATGTGTGAGTCGTTACATCAGGTAGATGGCATAAAATAGAAATTCTATCAGTTACTCACCCCGATGTTTATCCTTGGAAGTTGGAACACAATATTTCCAAGAATTTTTTGCACGCAATCGAGCAATAGTAATAGAGCATTGAGCTTGAAATTACCAAGCGACAATAAAACTAGACCAGTGTTGTATATATTCAAGCTTTTCGAAGCCTTTTGAATAACTTTATGTGAGGAATCAATCGGAATTTAATGTAATCATATAAATCTGCTTTAATTGTCCCGAGTGAGTTTATTAGATTAGTGTTGTAATGTCCGATTCGTGATTGAATCGTTTGTTTGAGTCAGTTAATTCAATGAATTGGAAAATCCCGTTGATAAAACCAGTCTGAATGATTCATTCATGAATAGAACCGATTCGATTCTCAAGTTCAACTCACTGATTCAATGATCCAGTCACTGTTTAGCTAATGTCCACATTTCTTTCCGGAGCTGCTGGTGTGTGAAACTTATTATTCACTCAATGAATAATAATAATAATAATAATAATAATAATAATAATAATAATAATAATAATAGTAAAGTTCATTGTTATTGGTGCTTGGAGAATAAGAAATTAAGTATTATTAAGTCAAATAAAATATTAAGGCGACAACTTATAAAAACAACCAGACAGAGTTTCCATGGTGTGTGTATGAGAGAAAGCGAGAGTACAATGGTGTTAATTACTTTTACTGTATATATAGTTATTTGTATAGAACCTATGTACACATGCACAGTTTCAGTTAATTTAATGTTAAAATGTAGTTCTTTATAGTCTCTTACTGAATATGCAATAGTTGTTATGCTTATTGATAATTATTGTTTTTAGACATAATAAGAAAAGATATTTGGTGGGGCCCGGAGTACAAATTAGCCAGTGGACCCAGAAACCCTAGCGGCGCCCTTGGAGGTATGGGATAAAGCGTTGAGGTATTTAAAAAAAAAAAAAAAGAAAGAAAAGAAAACAAAGATCTACGTCAATCAATATGCGTCACCACTCACCGTCTAGTAAGTCACCCGCCTCCATCCGCGCGGGATATAAATGCGCACCAACGTCAGTGCGCTCACACATATAAAGGCGGCGCACAGAACGAGTGCTCCAGTTACCCTTTTAGAATCCTACCCAGTCAGATAAAGCATAATAACTGCATTTTCTGTGAAAGCCTCGTCTGTAATGGAGTAATTCCAAATTCCTGTAAAAGTGACAAAACGCGTGTGAAAAGTATGGATCTAAACGGCACACTAATAGAGCTAGACTCCCTAAAATTGCGCGTCTTGACGGAACAACTTGTGGCGCACGCGAATAATTCGGCGCCGCTTCGTCATAACGAGACGGATTCCGCTCCTCAGGAGGACTTGGACGTGAACACAAACATTTACTCTAAATTGCTCGTCACCGTCATTTACGTGGTCCTGTTCGCTATCGGCTGCCTCGGGAACTCTATAACTCTGTATACCCTATTGACAAAGAAGTCTCTTCAGAACCTGCAGAGCACCGTGCACTACCACCTCGCGAGCCTGGCCGTGTCTGATCTGCTCATCCTCCTGTTCAGCATGCCCGTGGAGCTCTATAACTTCATCTGGGTGCACCACCCGTGGGCTTTTGGCGCGGCCGCGTGCAAGGGATACTACTTCCTGCGCGACGGTTGCTCGTATGCCACGGCTTTCAATGTGGCGAGCCTGAGCGTCGAGCGCTACATGGCCATCTGCCACCCATTTAAGGCGAAAAGCGTGATGTCGCGCAGCCGCACCAAGAAGCTGATCAGTGCTATGTGGGCCACTTCCTTTCTGCTCGCCACACCGATGCTCTTTACCATGGGCCAGAGGAGCGTGGACAGTGAACCCATATGCACCACCATCGTGTCCTCGGTCACGGCCAAAACTGTTCTTCAGGTGAGTAGCTAAAAACTTTGGAAGCCGGTTAATGCTTCGTTCATTTATTCATTCATTCATTCATTCATATATCCATAGATTGATTAATACATAAATGCATTTAGTATTTGTCATATTCTGTTTGTTTACCTCATTTTAGTTCATATAGTTCAGATATTGTATCTCTTTGAATATTCTTGTGTATAATAAGGGTGAATTCAGATATACTACAGTACTTCATCCGGTGACAGCCAAAGCTTATGTTTGTTCCTTGCAGAGGAATATGTTTGCCTGATAGAAATTAAATAACTCATGTGACCTCATATAAGGGGGTGCATTAAGCTGATTAGCTGTTTATAATTTAATCATTGTCAGGCAATAATTTGGTGTTAAAATGTTTTCCGTTGAAGTACATTAATCTAAATATGATACATTTATTACAAAATAAATGAAGGAAACAGGCAGAGATGCAAGGAGGATGTGTGCATAGATATTTTCTTAATTTACTGTATCCATATGATTTGATGATCATGATGAGTTGATGGTGATGTTTTGTTTTATCCTGTGTTATGCTTCTATTGTAAGAAATGAATTATAATGTTACTTACCTTTTAGTGGTGTTTTCTAAATTATTAATGATGTTATTGCTGTAAGAAATGAATGATAGAATGTTGCTTAGGCAAACATCTTAATATAATTTTTACATTGGAGATTTCTTCAATGAAAATGTGTGTACCAAATAACCAAAAATGCTGTCATAAGTTACCAAACACAATAAAATGCTTGTATTTTTTACCGTGTACAATGTACAATGACCATGGCATGATTGTTGTTGCCAGATGGGGTATTTTGAGTATTTAAGAATCTGTTGCGCTCCTTGAATTTTCATGCACAACAGTCGTTAGAATTTACACAGAATAGTGCAAAAAAACAGAACAAAAGAACACCCAGTGAGGATCAGTTCTGTGGAGGGAAATGCGTTGTTGGTGAGAGAGGTCAGAGGAGAATGGCCAGACTGGTTGAAGCTGACAGAAAAGCTACACAAAAAAACACTCTTTACAACCATGCTGAGCAGCAAGGCATCCCAGGATGCACAAAACATTCAACCTTGCAGTGGATGAGTAACAACAGCAGAAAACTATATCACGTTCCACTCCTGTCAGCCAAGAATAGGAATCTGAGGCTACAGTGGGCACAGACTCACCTAAACTGCAGATATCTTCAGCTAAGAGATCTTCAGCTATCCAGTTTTGGTGAACCTGTACTATTGTTAAAGCTCTCGACCTGCACCTGCATGATTTTATGCATTGCTCTGCTGCCACATGATTGGTGAATTAGATAATTACATGAATGAGCCAGGGTACAGGTGTTCCTATTATTTAATGAAGATCAAGTTAAACCATTTTTTAAAGTAAAAAAAAAAACAGTTAACATTTTAAAATACTTGTTCATTCTTTATAATCAAATAATAGCTAAACAAAGCCATGAAATAAACCAAATATGCCAATTTAATTACTGGTGAGTGCGGTCTAATACTACAGGATATGATTACTATGCCAGAGGTTGTGGGTTCAAATTCTTCCCTTATGTCTATATTTTTATCACAATAAAACCAAATCTCTCCAAACTGTTATTCTTGCATTTATAGCATCTCGGTTGGACTATTGTAATTCACTCTATATTGGTTTCCCTAGAACAACTGTTGATCGTTTGCAATTGGCACAAAATGTGGCAGCCAGACTATTGACTGGCACTAAAAAACGTGCCCACATTACACATTTGCTCACTCTCTTCACTGGTTACTGGTCAAGTTCCGTGTTGATTTTAAAATTTAGCTTTTTGTTTTTAAAGCTCTGCATGGACTTGCTCCGTAGTATATTTGTGATCTTCCCAGTCCATACACTGCTTCAAGACACCTTCGATCATCCAGTCAATTACTACTCTCAGTTCCTCGGTCACATTTTAAGGCTCAGTGGCTGCTCCTAGGCTTTGGGATAGTCTTCCTCTACATATTAAATCTTCCCCTTCCATTTCTGTGTTTAAACACTCTTTGAAGACTTTGTTTTGCTTTATTCTTTGTTTTAATTGAGGGTTTTCATTTTTCATTGGTCTTTTTTTTGGTTTTTGTTTACTCTTTTAATTTGTTTTAATTCTGTTTTATATTTCTTGTACAGCACTTTGGTTTCAACATCTGTTTTTTTTTACATGTGCTTTATAAATCAATAAATTAAACTAAATGTAGAAACAATATAGCTCCGTGATTTCTACTTCCGGAATCCATCTGTTGCATTCTGAAGTAGTGAAGGATTTCATTCATTTATTTAATTAAAATTTGTTTTTGTTTTTTACACACATTTTTGTGTAAACATTAATAAAGGTAAAGTTAAATAAAGTTTTTTAAGTACACTAGCGGTCAAAAGTTGCGAAACACTTGCTAATTCTAAAAAAATTGTTGCACATTTTAAAATAATATTAACGCCAGCAAAGCTTCTGTATGAAATAACACAATGGATTAAGTTTGTGTACTTAATCTTTAATGGAATGAACCACAATCCCATGAAGCATTGTGAATGACATAGTGATATTAAAAACTATGCATAAATATAATAAAAAAATGCTTTGTGTCATTATTTTACAATGACAGAACTCGTCATTGTAAGAACACTGAACGAACATTGTTAGCTCTTATGATAAATTGTTTGTGATGTTCCTCATTTGTATGTCCTTTTTTTTTACTCATATGCAAGGGGAAAAAATATGTTACTATAACTGCAACTGGATAATTTCTTACCGACCTATTTTCACTGTCCCACCAGTTACAATTGTGACCAAGAAATAAAAGGTTTTTTTTTAGTTACTGAAAGTAACTAAAACTTTTTTTTTAACAAAAGGAATGCAGTTTGTTTCACTGGGAAATCCAGGGAGTAAAATGTACATGCTCACTTACTGTAGCTTGAATAGTATATGAGTCACTATGGATACACCTGCAAATTTAACGGGCGATTAATGGATTCACTTGATGAAATTTCGTCATTCGACACATATTGCGAGCCACCAGTTCAATAATCTACATCAGCAGTTTCTCCTTCACCCCATTACTCTTCAGTAATGTCCCCATTCTGTCTGAGACTGCCAGAAACTCCAAACATTTCTTCAAATTCACATCACGTTGGCCGGTCTCTCCTCCCAGGTGTGATTGTACCCAATATGCATTTAAATGTTTAAATGTGTTAAACAAATGAACACATGAAATTTAAATAAAAGTTCAGTTAAAATACAAACACTGATATACTCTTAAATTGTAAACAAAATGTGGAAATTAGACTGACATGAAAATGCAGGTTATAGCATATACTAATAAAGCATGTGATTCAGGAAGAAGAAGCTTTCAAAAAGAGAACAGGGCTCACACCATAAGATTTTTGGTCAAGAAGACTAACATATTCACTGTAGCTGGTTTCAGAAGAGACCTTTGGCATGTTACTACATTTCCACCGGCACAGAATACCCTCTCTGAGGGTATACCCGTTGGCGGGGATGCAGAAGTACTATTTCTCCAATAGTAATCGACAAATGTTAGGGAAATTCACCTCGTGTACCTCCCATCATGTAAGGGAATTGCTCTCACCATCTGCTACTGGACCAGGCAAGTAGTTTAATTCAGCCTCGATTTTCTCTTTGTCAGAAAGACAGGTCAGCTCAGCAGCTGGTTTCTTGAAAAAGCTTCCAAGACTCTTCTGCTTCTTTGATGCATTCTGGGCTTCTTTTGTAGATGCAGCTGATGTTTCAGGGGTAGCAGAGCCATCTTCACTTGGCGTGGCAGAAAGGGATTTCGCCTCTCTCACTATTCTGGCTTTGATGACCAGGATCTCTTCTTGACTCATATACTGAGTGCAGAAGCGTGAATCAAGAATTACTGCCATATTAATCAGTTCATGAATCTCTGGGTCACTGTATTTGGTGTTCATGTAGTCCAGTATTGAACATTTTAATTGTCTTTTTGAGATCTGTGTCTTCATCTTTCCCCTGCAGCAGCTCAATGTTGAATACATTTACATTTATTCATTTAGCAGACGCTTTTATCCAAAGCGACTTACAAATGAGAAAATACAAGCAAAGTGATGTATCAACCAGAGAACAATACAACTAGTGCTACCATACAAGATCCATTAATTGAGTTCTAGAAGAACAAAGTGTGCAGAGTAGAGGTGTAAGTGCCAGAGTAAGTTATTATATTTTATTTTATTTTATTTTTTTTAGGGGTTGGTTAGGTGTTCATGGAAGAGGTGGGTCTTTAGCTGTTTCTTGAAGATGGTGACAGATTCTGTGGTCCGGATTGAGGTTGGAAGTTCATTCCACCACTGAGGGACAGTTAGTGTGAAGGTTCTGGAAAGGGACCTTGAGCCACGCTGAGTAGGCACTATTAAGCATGGTTGTTGACTGATCGCAGATTGCATGAGGGAACGTAAGCCTTCAGGAAAGGGTTGAGGTAGGAGGGTGCTGTTCCAGACAAGGTCTTGTACGTGAGCATCAAGGCCTTAGATTTGATACAAGCGGCGAGTGGCTACAGGAAGCCAGTGGCAGGAGATGAAGAGGGTGTGACATGAGTTCTCTTATAGGAGAAGAATAGGTTTCAAGCATGACACTGTGACATATTTTCAGAAGATAGGGTGTATGTGAAATCAAGAAGAGGTCCAAGTTCCTTACTGACAGAGTCCAGGTTATCAATGTCCTGCCATGTTATCACCAGATGCCTGTTTGACCTGTCAGCAGCCAGGTCTTGTGTGATGGCCTTCTCTTGCTCAAGCAGCTGCTGAATCATCTTCTGCCTTCATCTCCACCATGTTGATGATTCAGTCACAAGTTTGTGCGGAGGAAGACCAAGATCTACTTGAGCAGCTGTGCGAGAATGCACTTACAACCTTCTTACAAACTTACAAACAAAACATATGAGAGTTCAGTTAAAAATGTATCTTAAATGCACACAGTACATACATATTACCTCTAATGTAATGCATGACTGTTCAAAATATATACACTGTGTAACAGGCATGATACCAGTTAACCACACACACACACACACACACACACACACACACACATATATATGTATATATATATATATATGTATATGTATATATATGTGTGTGTGTGTATATATATATATATATATATATATATATATATAAAATATAGGACCAGTACTAGATTCTGAGGGAAGTGTATTGATAAATAAACAAATGGATTGAGACCAGTGGACAAGGTAGGTACAGTTGAGTTGCCAGCTTTACTTATGAACTATTGATTAAAATGAAATACAGAGTCACAATAAAATTGAAATGAAATAAATGGATTTACAGTTCTCTGGTTTTCTTATTAAATGGTTCTTTCTGTTGTATCAAGTTGTATCAGTCCTGAAACATAGGCGGTTATCCTGAGGGAGGTGTTCAAATCTTCTGCATGTAATTGTTTGGGTGGCTCGCCATTCCCTGATTAGGGAAATCAGGATCAAGTGTTTCAAGGAAGAGGGGTTCCAGGAACTCTGCGAGTGTCTCTTCTGTCTGGTGTCAATCCTCTGCAGTAGACTGCTCATCCACACAAAAAAACCTGGCCAAAATCCGTTTTTGCTACATAAAATAAAAAGATTATGCAGCAGCATACACTGGGAAGCCTCAATGCAAAGTTTCAGTTTGATATATAAGAAATATATAGTTCTCCAATGTTGCGACAGCTACGTGGCTCAATTGAAAAAGAAAAAAAAAAAAAGCAGGCATCTGCCAAAAGAAATATTACACGGAGGCGGGACTTCCGCTCCCCTTTGCCTTCCTATTGGCTCAAATCTCAATCAACAGCGTCAAGACCATAATAACGAAAAATACAAATAAACCAAAATACAATATTAAATAATAATAATAAACATAATAATTGCCCTACATGTCAAATTAAATAATTTCCAGAATAATTCTATAACCTAGGCTGGGTTACAACTGCAAAAAAAATAATAATAAAAATAAAAAAAATAAAAATTCTTACTTTGTATTTTGGTCTTGTTTCCAGTCCAAATATCTAAAAATTCGTAAATCAAGGAGAGTGGGCATAAGAAAAAGAATCTTATTCAAATGGAAAACAAGATTATTTTTCTTACCTCATTGGCAGATAATTTTGCTTGTTTTAAGCAAAAACAAAATTTTTTTTTTTTTTTCAGAAAACAAGATATAATATCTTACGCCATTTTACTTAGCTAGTAAATGCTTCTTGATTTAAGAATTTTTTAGATATTTGGACTGGAAACAAAACCAAAATACTAATACTAAAATACTAAATGTAGTAAAGATTAAGCACATGAAGCTCATGTTTGCTCAATGTGCACGCATAAAATACATGACACTAAGAGTGAAAGAGTAAGCTTACCAATAGCAATGTGTAGACAAAGGTCAAAGCAAAACAGTCTTGTCCACATGTTCAGAGTGACTACTTTTACTATATTAGCTCCACTGTCCGTTGTCAGGCACACCTGTTTCTCCTCGTCTAAATCCCATTCGTGAAGAAACTGCTTCAAGCCACTTGCAAAGTTTCACCCATGTAGTCATCTGTAAAAAAAAACTGGACGCAACAGTTGTTCAAACTCCAGTCACTCGTTATGTAGTGGACCATGAGGCTAATGTATGACTCACTTGCTCGTCTACTCCACATGTCTGTAGTTGAGGTATAAAACTCCACCGTAGACAGCATTATTTGTAACCTACGATGGCACTCTTCATACATCGCTGGCAGGGCCCTTAAAGTCTAAACCGCTGGAAACAAAAGTGAGTACACCCCTAAGTGAAAATGTCCAAATTGGGCCCAAAGTGTCAATATTTTGTGTGACCACCATTATTTTCCAGCACTGCCTTAACCCTCTTGGTCATGGAGTTCACCAGAGCTTCACAAGTTGCCACTGGAGTATTCTTCCGTGACAACATCACGGAGCTGATAGATGTTAGAGACCTTGTGCTCCCCCACCTTCCATTTGAGGATGCCCCACAGATGCTCAATAGGGTTTAGGTCTGAAGCCATGCTTGGCCAGTCCATCACCTTCACCCTCAGCTTCTTTAGCAAGGCAGTGGTCATCTTGGAGGTGTGTTGGGGTCGTTATCATGCTGGAATACTGCCCTGTGGCCCAGTCTGCGAAGGGAGGGGATCATGCTCTGCTTCAGTATGTCACAGTACATGTTGGCTTTCATGGTTCCCTCAATGAACTGTAGCTCCCCATTGCCAGCAGCACTCATGCAGCCCCAGACCATGACACTCCCACCACCATGCTTGACTGTAGGCAAGACACACTTGTCTTTGTACTCCTCACCTGGTTGCCGCCACACACGCTTGACATCATCTGAACCAAATAAGTTTATCTTGGTCTCATCAGACCACAGGACATGGTTCCAGTAATCTATGTCCTTAGTCTGCTTGTCTTCAGCAAACTGTTTGCAGGCTTTCTTGTGCATCATCTTTAGAAGAGGTTTCCTTCTGGGATGACAGCCATGCAGACCAATTTGATGCAGTGTGCTGCGTGTGGTCTGAGCACTAACAGGCTGACCCCCCACCCCTTCAACCTCAGCAGCAATGCTGGCTGCACTCATATTTCCAAAAGACAACCTCTGGATATGATGCTGAGCACGTGCACTCAACCTCTTTGGTCGACCATGGCGAGGCCTGTTCTGAGTGGAACCTGTCCTGTTAAACCGCTGTATGGTCTTGACCACCGTGCTGCAGCTCAGTGTCAGGGTCTTGGCAATCTTCTTATAGCCTAGGCCATCTTTATGTAGAGCAACAATTCTTTTTTTCAGATCCTCAGAGAGTTCTTTGCCATGAGGTGCCTTGTTGAACTTTGAGTGATCAGTATGAGGGAGTGTGAGAGCGATGACACCAAATTTAACACACCTGCTCCCATTCACACCTGAGACCTTATAACACTAACAAGTCACATGACAGTGGGGAGTGAAAATGGCTAACTGGGCCCAATTTGGACATTTTCACTTAGGGGTGTACTCACTTTTGTTGCCAGCAGTTTAGACATTAATGGCTGTGTGTTGAGTTATTTTGAGGGGACAGCAAATTTACACTGTTACACAAGCCGTCCACTCACTACTTTACATTGTAGCAAAGTGTCATTTCTTCAGTGTTGTCACATGAAAAGATATAATCAAATATTTACAAACATGTGAGGGGTGTACTCACTTAACTGTAAGTTGGAGCAGTTGTTGTGTCAAAATTGGATAATGGAAGCAGTCTCTATTGCTTATGAAGCATGCAATGTTGCTATGCCTCTGGGCATAAGGGCTCATTCCACTAGGGGAGGCCTCCTTGAAGGCTTTATCCAAAGGGGTACCCATACAGGATGTGTGTGCTTTTTGAACAGGCCATTCCCTCAGTATGATGGAGTGCGTATTCTCGTTCCCACAGCTAAAGCTCATGCAACTTGGAGTTCTCTTCACAAGCAGTTGACAAGCTGTTTCCTTTTTGTAACATTTGCTTTTCCAGCCATTTGTTGCCCTGTCCCATCTTTTTTGAGACATGTTGCAGCCATCAAATTCAAAAACACTTCAGTTCACCTTGGCATAAATTCTACAAGTCTCTGGAGCTTCACTAGAGGTTTTGGAACATCCTTTTCAAAACCTAAACACATTCCTTTTTCTGGTTCTCCGATGACTGTGGTGGAGAGTACTGCCTAATATTACTCCAAAATCTCCCATAGGTGTTCAATTGGATTAAGATTTTGTGACTGTGAAGGCCATAATATGATTGATTTATGTATTTACCATTCAACCATTCAGTGGCCACTTCATGCTATGTAGAGGTATATGGGTGAATTGTCATCCTGGAAGAGATCACTCCTGTCAGCATAGAATTGTTTTGTCACAGGATAAAAGTGATCAGTCATAATTGCAATGATTTTTAACAACATCATTTGTCTCAGGTGTATAGTTGAGATCTGGTGACTGTTATGGTCATATCGTATGATTTACATCATTTGCAAATAATTCAGTGACCCTGGGGATGTTGTGTGGATGGGTACATTGTCATCTGGTGAGAGACCACTCCCATCAGCATAGAAATGTTTCCTCATAGTATAAAGGTAGTCAATAATAATAATTTTGTATTGATTTGTAGTCATAGGGGACAGGTTACCCATGCCAGCAGAATTCTGCAGCATAACTCAATTTTATTTTCCTTTAATTTGTTACCTGTGTATAGTTTCTTATTTATATAAAGACATAATTGTATGTATATACAGTTAATATATACTGTATATACATACTTTAGATATGAATAGTGAAACACTAACCTTCTTTATCTTTCACTTTCGATTTTCAGTTTTCAGTTTTATTTTACAGGCACACACGTGCACACACGGCTCTGTGCTTGTTGGCTCTCTCTGTCTTTTGAAGTGCCCGTCTCTCCCGTTTTTATTCTCACCTCGGCTCACTGCAACACAGAACATTCAGTATAATTCCCAGCAGGTGTGCAATCCTTACCGCACACCTTCTCCGTCTCCACCCTCCATTCACAAACCGATGCTTGAGCATGCCCCTGCTTCCACACTTAAGCTGTGTTGGACTTCATGCGGCGCTGCGCAAACCGTTCGGCAGCTGACTTGAAGCAGTGCATGCCAGTGCATAGCAATTTTTGTCTGACTTGAGAAGGCACCAACGCCATGTCACTGTGACGTATGGTATCAAAGAATTGCAATAGCAATACGAGTAGTAAATGTAGTAATGTAGTAAAATTAGACAGGTTAAAACAAGTCTACATGAGCAATTCCAGGCAAATGTCAACCTTACATTTAAAAAATAAAGTTCTTAACAAAAGAACAAAACCCTTTTTAAGTTGTCCATTTAGGTCTGAATTTTATTAGATTAATGTGCTGTAATAGAAATTTTAAAGAAATTGCCGTTTATCCCCCACATATGATGTGTACACCAGTACTAAAATAACATTTTCAACTCTCCATATTTCATGTTTTCAAAAGAGGGTTCAAAAACCTATTTTTTAAAACTTTATATTAACAATAAGCATTTTGCAGAAAAATGGACATATGTCTGAGTAATAAATACACTCACTTTGTCATAACAGCGATGCCTTTTGAATTTATAAGGGCTATATTTAGGACATCACGGTGCTTCAGTGCTGTGTTACGTTTATAAAGTTTTCAAGATTAAGTTTATATCATATAATAATTACTAATACAGATAACTTAAAACTTTCTGTACAAAGCTAAATTATGTCCATGCTAATTATTATCAACAACTCATCTCCCTTCTTTGCTCAGAACAACCATAATAATGTGTTACGGACGTGAACGTTACAGACACTTCATATTAAATCGTATACATCGGTGCACATTTGTTTACCCAGATGCTTATGTTAGATGACTGACTTATTACTGTGATCTGTTTCTGGCTTACTGTATATCGGAACATTTTAGAAATGTAATTAATTTATTTATTTAGTAACATATAAGAAATTAAATTCTAACAACGACGAGAGCACCATGAGGATTTACAGATCACTGCATTGTTATCGTTATTATAGTATTTGAATAAATATGTGTGTCTGAGGGAGAGAGAGAGAGAGAGACAGAGAGAGAGAGAGAGAGAGAGAGATGAACAAGCGTGCACATATGTTCACTCAGCTGAACGCTTACATCCTACCGTAAAGGATACACCTGGCGTGTTTTTCCCCTTGCTTTTTTTCTCCTGCATGCCCTTACCTTTTTTTGGACATCTGTTTAACACAGTTCGTGTCACTGCTTCTTTTTTGCTCCTCTTAATAAGTAGAATCCAAATGACAGCCAGTATTAGATGTGGTTAAAACAAATCGTTACTACTACTTGCAATCATTTTGACACAAAACATAATATTGCGATCATTTTGACACATGATTTCGATTTGAACTCCATCCATCCATCCATCCATTCTCCACACTGCTTGTCCTCACACTCACACCTATGGACAATTTAGTATTTCAAATTCCCCTGACCTGCATGTCTTTGGATTGTGGGGGGAAACAGTTTAAAGTCGACTATTTATGAAGCCTTACCATATTGATGTCTCAGAGGTCAAATTTTGGTTGTTTAAATACCCACTAGAGGTCTCTATTAAAGTTTTTAAAGCATTTTTTATGCTTTTCCATAGTTAAGTAATATTTTATGTTGTATTGAGAAGCCAACCCTTCTCCATTGGTCTGTATTAATACTTCTGGTTTGTGCATTTTATTTCACAGAATTCCTATAAAATATGTTGTCTCCCAAAAACTTGTGTCCTTTTTTTTGTCACGTTCATAACGCAGGTATATTTCCCTTCTCTAAAATTGAAAACATTTGTATAGACTGATATTTTTCTGATGTCTGGACTCTATTGTCAGGGGTTAAGGAAAATATAAAATGATGGTTCAGTATACTCATAATAAACACATTCTTTGAGAATTTATATTTTAAGTTTTGACTATTAATTTCATATCCATAATGCTGGAATTGCTCTAATTCAACAATAAAGCAAAAGAAAGACATGGGTGGAGAAATGTCTGTCAGCAGGACTGTCTATTAGACCTGTAAAGGGAAATTACACTTACACATTTGCTCAAAAATAGTGCGCTAACTTTCATATATATTTAGTTACAAGATTATTTCCACCCCTTATTCTGCTATATTTCATGAACAGTTATAAAAGTGGACAAACATTTGATGTCAAATGTCAAAGTGTTCAGTAGTGTAAAAAGTGCTCACGGGATGGGTATTATGTATGTTTTGGGGTGCCGCTTGCTGCCTACCAAGAAGCTGATGGTAATGATGATGCTAATGAAGTGCAGTCCTCAGAGTTTGTTGCTCTTTCATGTCTCATAATTCAGTATGAGCCCAATGTCATAAGACATCACCAGATCATCAACAGTCTGTCTGCATTTGATGTTTGGGGAACATATATCTGAACATTCAACTGAAGATGCAACTCAGCTGTAAGCTTTATTATGCTTAGGGGGGCAAGAGGTTTATATTCATCATTAGCAAAAATAAGATTTTTCAGTCAAGTGTCTTTCTGTCTGAAATTAGATTATATTGGAAATACAAACATGCAATTGAATGTTAACTTTGAATTGTTTTGCTTAAATCTAATATTAAACTCCACATTACTTTATTGAGACACTTAGAGGACAGTTAACAATAGATGGAGCCATTAGGGAGGCTGTCCGAATGATTCTTTTGAAGTCATCCGCCTAAGCTCTTGTAGCCAATATGTTATCTAAAAAGAAAAGAGGGAGACAGGGGATCAGTCAGTGTGGTAATTACCTCCCTTCATATTCTTAGCTACCATGTTGAGTATCATTGAAATATCAATGGAGTAAATGTCACAGGAATGGCATAGATGTGAAAGAGGGAATGAGTGAATAATTAAATTATTGACTGCATGAACGAGAAATAGAGTATTAATATTTGAATGTGATATACAGTGCACCTGCATATATGCTACTCCTTTGCAGAATTTGTCTTTGCATGTAGGGCTGAAATGACATCTACACGTGATATGAAGTCGTTTGAGTAGAATCGGAGTCTCTGAGGTTCTGTCTCAATCTATAAATCATATGCAACCAAAATAAAAGTAAAGGAATAAGCATCAAGCTTAAGGAAAGCCAAATGCCTTTTGTAGCTTTCCAACTTAAGTATCATTAACCTTTTTGATTTGTTTCTGTCTACGTCCTCTTGAATAATTATCTAAGACCCCACTGAAACTATTATAAGGCAATTTGTGGCACTACTCCTTTTGTGCTTAATTTTAATGTATTGTTATGTCTTTCCATTATTAAGTCAGGGGCTACATGACTATTCATTTTAACTAGTCAGTCAACCAGTAATTCAAAGTAGTTGACTAGTCTCTTCCATAGTTAAAACAAAAATGATTCAGGACATCAAATAGGATTAGTATAAGTACTTATTGGATCTCACCCTCAATAAGGATCACACTTGAATGATTCCCAATATTCATTATTCCCTGTAGAAAAAGGTATTAGCACTTATTGTAATGTACAGGAATTGTACATGGTATACATCAGTTAATGGAATCAATAGAAAAAACAGTCAATAGAGTCTAGAACCATAATAAATCAAAGAAAAATTAACAAGGCACAAACTCAATCACTTTCAGTAACCACTTTATCCTTGTTAGAGTTGTGGTGGATCTGGAGCTTATCCCAGCACCACTGGGAATGAGGCAAGAATACAACCTGGATGGTTCACCAGTAAATTGGAGTGCATCACATACATACACAATCATTCACCCCTAGGGGGAATTTATCTCATCCAGTCCAACTACTGGTGTATTTTGGGGAAGAGGGAAGGAACCGGGGAACCTGGAGGAAACCCACACGTACATGGGGAGAACATACACAAAAACTCCCTCAGGTTTGAACCCAGGTCGCTGGAGTATTGAGGCAACACTACCAACTGCACACACTGGCCATGCATAAGACAAGAGCAAAAATCATAAAATGTAACCCAAAACCATACATAGGAAATACTGGCCAGAATCTGAGTTAAAGAAGACAAAAGGACAAAACAAGCTTACAAGACTGAGCAATTAACAAAGACATACACACACACACACATACACATACATTATGATTTAAATTAGAATTGGGTGTTTGTTTCTTTGTTTGTTTTGGTAACTCTATGACGATGTCCCCAGAATGTAGGAGATTTATAAATTGTGGCAGTAATTTGATTAAGGTTAAAATGATCAGGAATGTGTTTCAGAGATACCAGGTAAACCAAAACTGTTTATCTGAACTGTGTTTAATTACAGTATTCCTTAGGGCATGTTTGGTATAATTTTTACCCATATTTCATGGTGACCTATGTGGTGATATCATAAATATCATATAGGTTTAGGAAACAACATTTACAATATATGTAATATCCACACACACACACACACACACACACAAACATGCTGGCACCCCTGGTTTGCATGGGGGACGTTTTTGCTTTTGATCACGCCAACCCATTCTCAGGAATTTAATTAACATATAGTTTCTAATCAGCTGGGGGTCTAAACCACCATAAAACACACTGTTTGATTCCCATTTGGTATCTTGGTCACTTACGTTTCAAGGAGGCTCAGGGGTATAAAAGTATATGCTTGATATAACCAAAAGACTTGGCTTGTAACATCAAGAAAGGGGCTTATAACATCAGAATTGTCTTTTTGACATCAGGCACCTTTGCCATTAATGCTATTACCATCACACATCCTATGTCAGACACTGGTCAACATTTCTATAAGTTACCTTTGTCTCTATTCTATGTATATATTCCTTTGTGATTTTGTTTAATAAAGTCATTTGTTATTGCTATCTTTAAATATTCAGTGGTTCTTCCATAAGAAAGTATGTTACATTAAAAGTGTATGACTGTATTTATATGGTTATTAGAAATATTTTCCTAAGTTAAAGTTGTTGTATGTTAGACACGTTAAAATTGATCTCTGACAATTTACTGTAAAAGGTTAATACTTGCACGTTTAAATGAAACCTCTGACAAGTAAATAGGAAAGGCCTAGGCTTGCACATCAATATAAACCTCTGAGCTAACAAGAATAATTGTTTATCATAGACTATATAAAAGCCTCTGACGGAATGGAATGTCATTTTAATGTTTAGCATGAAACTGTTTTAGGCTAAATATAATCAGAACACTGAGATATTATACTTCCAGCACTTAGTAGAAGATTATCTTTTAGAGTCAGATAATTAAATGGAGTCAGATATATAAATAATAAATTAAAAAATGCATTCAACCTCAGCTGCACCTATTTCCATCTTTGGTCATAGGAGAGCAGTGGGCTAAATAATTAACCCTTAATATTTTAGCCCAAGAAACACGGGAAACCACACACAAAAATAAGGTTGCAGGAAAAAAAAAAAAGATTTTTCATTTAAAGGCTATAACCACAAATAGCAATTTGTTGAACTTTTACAGTTCCTCAACCTCAGCTACTTCACTTGAGTTCATAATTTGGTCACATTTGTCTTATCCAGACTCCATTTAAATATTTCTGGTAAGCTTTCTATCTAATGTGACTGATTAACTGAACTATGTCTTTTCCAAATCAAGGAACCCATTTCATTATCATATTTCTGTTTTCTATCCCATCAGGTAAATGCATTCCTCTCATTTGTTGTTCCCATGGGTCTGATCTCAGTGCTGAATGGAATCATTGCCAGTCAACTTCTGCGTATGTTTCATGAGGCAGCTCAGGACAACCATGTCTGCGTTGTCGGTGGTAATGCCACTATGCTTAGCGTTGCTGTGGAGCCAAACCGTGCCCAGTCATTGCGCCATGGTGTTATGGTGTTGCGTAAGTAACAGTCAAATGTCTATGGAACATACATTATGCTTATGCGATACACTGTAAAAAGCTATATGTGGTATCTCCTTTGAAAAGCTGAGGCAACAATAATTAAATCATCAAACAATGCAAGTCAGTGAAACAGAGTCAGTTTAACAAATGGTTCATTCTTTTATATCTAATAACTGAAATAAGTTGGATTATGTCAATATAAAGTGATATTATTATTATTATTATTATTATTATTATTATTATTATTATTATTATTATTATTATTTATCAGATTACCATTCAACTAGAAACTAGTTAAAATCTTTTGTTGTACCAGTATAAGTTGCGGTTAGAAGAGGCAGGATACAGATGCATAAAATTTGTTTTTTTTTTGTCTTTATTTGCCTTTATTTTTGAGGGCAAAAACTCATGAAACTTAGCAGGGGTCAAGGTACAGGCAAATTACAAATACCATGACAGAAACCTTGTGAGAGTTGTAAAGAAAAACCCAAAAACAAGTCAGTGACATCACCAACAACCTCCACAGGGCAAAGGTGAAGTTATCACAATCTACCGTTCGAAGAAGACTTTGAGAGCAGAAATATAGAGGCCAAACCACTCATCAGCAGTAAGAATCAAAAAACCAGATTGAAATTTACAAATAAATACATATAGTGCTCTAAGCAAAGATATCAGGATGAATCAGACAGGTCCAGGGTAAGAGAGGTAAGCCATGCAGTAGAATGTATTATGATCAGGCACTGGCATTACATTAGGCAACAGGAGTGCAGGTACAGGAAGAGAGAGAGAGACGTTTTTGACTTTTTATGGTTCCTTTAATGTATAAATTTCACTTCTTTATATATTTACATGTTTTAAAATCCCTCAGACCCCCCAGCCTACATCCTCCCACCCAAAAATAGATCCAAAAGCCCCTTCAGTCTTACTGAATACTAATTCCACTTAAAATAAATCCATAAGAAAAGTCCATAGTCCCGGTTTCAAAGAGAGTCAGAGAGTCTTCCTTGCTGCTGATGTCCATTTTCTGAGTCTGTATGTTCTGTGAAGTGAGTGTCATTTTTTGTGCCATTTTGTGCTGACTTAACAAATTTTTCCTTAACGGGGAAGTAGCTGGAGAGTGAAACATTCCTTTTTCCTTTGGTCAGTTGTAAAAAGCGGTTTATTTGTGCTGTGGTGTACAGATCCTCAGGCTGTTGGTGTGGGGTTTCTGAACTGTTAAATAATGCCGATTCATCTGATTCAATCTCTCCATCCTCCATTTGTGTGAGATCTCCTCCTGTAGCACCTGTGCTGCACTCTGCTCCTTCATTCTCCTACATCATGACATTCAATGATTCACTGTCGTTTTTTGTTTTTTTTACCTTAGCACCCTGCTTTTTACTATCTATATGGAACACTGTCCTATAGGTTCATTCTGTACAACATCAAGAAACTCAGACCCTATCTCACCGAACAGGCTACACAACTACTAGTCCAGGCTCTTGTCATATCAAAATTGGACTACTGCAATGCACTATTCAATTCAGTTCAATTCAGTGTTATTTGTATAGCACTTTTTATAATGAACATTGTCTCAAAGCAGCTTTACAGAACCATATAAACACGGTCTACAGATTTTAAATGGGCAAATTTATCCAAATTGAGCAAGCCAGTGGTGACAGTGGCAAGGAAAAACTCCCTAAGATGTTAAGAGGAAGACACCTTGAGAGGAACCATCCTCATCTGGGTAACAACAGATAGTGTAAAAGTAAAGGAAAGTTAGCTATGGTTTAATATGAAGTCTGTTTGGCCTTAGAAGCAACCATAGTCCCAGCAACCACAGTGAGTGTGTCCATGTGGAATTGGAGTAGAAGAGAGTTCCATCCAGAGGTAGGGCATCCGAACGGATCAGGCAGGTCCGGAGGGCAGAAAGGATCAGGATCTCTAGTATCTCCATAAAATCGTGTGTGGCTCGGCACAAGGAGAGAGGGAGAGAAAAGATTGTTAGGACTGTGCTTTGACACTACTCTCAGGCCTCCAAGCTCTCTCAAATTCCTTCAGATGACACAAAATGCAGCAGTACGTCTCGTCTTCAAACAGCCCAAAAGGACCCATGTTGCACCCCTCTTCATCTCCCTCCACTGGCTTCCTGAAGCTGCCCATTTCAAATTCAAGGCCTTGATGCTCACGTGCAAGACCTTGTCTGGAACATCACCCCCCCCACCTCAACACTCTGCTGAAGGCTTACATTCCCTCACGCAATCTGCGATCGATTAATGACTGACGCTTAGTAGTGCCTTCTCGGCGTGGCTCAAGATCTCTTTCCAGAGCCTTCACACTAACTGTCCCTTAGTGGTGGAATGAATGTCCAACCTCAATCCGGACAGCAGAATCTCTCACTATCTTCAAAAAACATATAAAGACCCACCTCTTCCGTGAACACCTAACTAACCCCTAAAATGCCGACCCCACATTATCATAAAAAAATTAATAAATACGTTTTAAAAACCCTACTCTGACACTTACATCGCTGCTCTGCGCACTTTGCTTTCTAGAACACATTAAAAAGATCCTGTAAGGTAGCACTACTTGTATTGTTCTCCACTTGATATATTGCTTTGCTTGTATTTCCTCATTTGTAAATGGCTTTGGATAAAAACATCTGCTAAATGAATAAATGTAAATGTAACACTGCTTCTATACTTTCCATACAAAAAAAACCCAGACAGGCATCTAGCATTCAAAGTTCATCTACAATAGATAAGAAAAAAAAAAGAAAAAAAAACATTTTGGTTCAGCGTAATGTACACTGAATAGCATTCAAGCATGCAACAAACTATTTTTTTTTTTGTAGTGAGAAAGAGAGAGGGAGAGAGAAGAAGAAGAGGAATCACATAAAATAAAAGGATTGTCAGAGATATTACAGTTATTTCTAGTCTCCACAAGGAATATCCAAATATCTTTATTACTCACAACCTATTACTGAAATTACTTATTTGGGCTACTTTCTAACTTTGCCTTGGCTGGCTGCCTATAAAGATACCATTGGGTAAAAAGCCATTTTATCAAATGCAGCAGTAAATGCACTTAGTCTGCTTAAATATGTATAAAGTCTTGTAGAAATCCTGCAATACTACTGGCTGGGCAGCAGATGTAGGCACTTAGGAATAATCTGGCCTATGATATAGGTAGCCCTTGATAATCCAGGGGCAAAGTCAAGGCAGGAAAGGGCAACAGAGATGTCAAGGCCAGACAAAAGAGCTACCTTTAGGGTCAGAAGCTTCTCTGAAGCTGACTCTAAGGTGTCAAATGCGGTGCCTGACAGACCTTCCCGGACCACAGAAGGTCCCAGAAAGGTATGCGTGGTTTGCTGATGACACCACACATAAACCTCGAAGTTAGAGGATGTTGCCCCACAGACAGGGGGCATCAATAGGGGCATGGCTGGCTGAAATGGTGGCCACGTAAGAACTCCAGGACTGTAGCTATTGCACAGTTTACTGGGTCTCACTGGTGTTCCTCACACCATGATAAAAAAAATTGCCATGAATGCATAGTTTTCATGTGAATGGAGCTCTAGCATTTAACATGGTCTCTTCAAACTCAGTTGAGAGGCCAGAATCTATGAACTGGTGCTCCTCAGGGGCCAGAATCACAGTTTTCATAGTTCCGGCCGAGGGTGATAAATCAACCCTCTGGCTTGAGGCGGTAGATCCCTGCGAATGGGAATCTCCTAGGGAATGTCTAACGGGGATATTATCTCCGATAACCAAAATCGAGCAGACCAATTCAGTGCTACTAGCACGATCTTTGCAAACTCTTGCTAGAGCCTGTGGGAGCAGAGCAATCAGGGGAAAAGCATACAGATGTGACCTTGGCTACATGTGTACCATGGCATTTAGTCCTGACCCTTTGTTTTGATGTGGGAGGAGTAGGGGTGAATCACAGCAGGCAGCGTGTTGTCTCCTCTAAGGTAAACATGTCCATTTCCCTTTGGCCAAATCTCCGACATATGGACTCACCCACTTGTGGATGGAGCCTCCAATCCCTGGCCCTCAGCCCATGCCTCTACAGGATGTCTGCCCCCACATTCTGGTTGCCCAGAATGTACATTGCACTCGCTGACAAAACTTTCTCTCTGCCAGAGAAGAATTACTTGAGCCTGCCTGAATGGGGGCATGAACGTAATCCTCCCTCGTGGTTGATATATGAGACCAGCCCTGTATTATCTAACACAGAGGTGGCCTCTCAACTGAGGAGAAGAATTTTACTGCCAGGAGTACGGCCCACACTTCTAGGCCCTCTGGATGAGGGCCACTCCAGAGACTATGAGGGAGGCATCTGGCATTACCATCTTGCAATAAGAGATGCCCCTAGAGAGTGACCCAAGGCTAGAAACTGGGGACAGCTCCATGTTCTCAGAGCACGTAGGCATCACCGCTTGACACTGATTACCGTTCAGTGGATTACCATTCAGTGGAGGCTGAAAGTCAGGGGTTTTAGACACCACTGAATGGTCTCATGTGCAATGGGCTCAATGGTATGACATTGGCTGCTGCTGCCATAAGCCCCAACAGTGTCCTTAGAGACTAAAGGGGATGCCCAGCCCTAAAATTATCTTGCTCAATGTTGATAGGATTGCCTACATGTGTTGGAGATAGACATGCCCTCATCATATTTGAATCCAATATAACCCTTAGAAAAATCGCTCTCGACTGGAGAAGCAACTTTCCCTGAGGTTCAACCTGAGCCCCGGAGCGCAGTCGGTTAGGTAGTTTAGCATACAGATGCCCTGGAGTTGCAAAGGAGCCAGCATGACATCCATGCACTTCGTGAAGTTGCAAGGGGATAAAGCTAGCAAAAGGAAGAACCAATATTGATACACATTGCCTCCAAATGCGAACCACAGGAACTTCCTGTGACTGGACAATGGAATATATGTCTTTTTTAGATCTATCATCACAAAAAAATCTTCAAACTGAATCTGTGGAATGATATGTTTGTCTGATGAGTACAGTTCAGATGATGCAGATCAAAAATTGGACCCACTGCCGCATAGGCTTTGCCAACCAGCACCAAGGTGATCTTTTGCATCCTAGATGGCAAAGCTGGCCCCCCGATTTTGTTGCTATCAATGGAGAGAGGTGGCTTGCAAGTGCCTCCTTCACCTTCTGTATAGCAAAACAGCCATACTGTCTATCCCCCGTGATGGCTGAATAATCCGATGTCATGAGGTTATAAACATGGCTTTCCCCAGAAACATGGGTTTTCCCCAGACACTTCATGGGAAAAAGGAGAGTTTTCTGTGGTGTGAGGGAGCACTCAACTTCTCAATAGCTCCTCAAAGTCAGAAAGGGTGGATTGACTCTCCGTACCGGAGGGAGAAGTCGCTGACCAGAGAGTCGGATCCTGAGGAAATAGCGAGAGAGAGAGAGCAGTGCTCATCTCTGCTTCCTCAGGAATGAGGTTCCGAAACACATCAGCCGGGAGCCACACCATAGCACGCTCCACTCCCATGCCCTTCGCACAAAAAATGTGTCCCTCCCCCTCTGTAATAAAATGCAAGCAATGAGTAACACACTTTCTGAACTCTCTAAAGCTCATCACAGGATAGCAACAGAAAATAAATGTATATATATTCCTTTGAAAATAGAGAGCAGTGATGAGTTTTAGGCATGTCACACAGACAACCAACATGCAGCTTGAGCTGAAGACAAAAGAGTCGATGATATGGTTTACAGGCCCCGTTTTATAATCATGCAACACACGATATGCCACATTAACTGACCACGGCAGGCCTATTAATAGGCGTGATTTTACACAGACTTTGAGGGTGCTTCTCACAACTTGAAGCTCACGCAGCGTTGAATTCCCTTTGAAAGAAAACAGTATTGTTTTAAAGCTGTGAAATGTTGTAACTTTACTTGTGTTTGTTATACATCCAAAAAATAAACATTTAATTTCAGAAGCACCTGCAGTTTTCAAAATTACATATAATATAAAATGCCGAGATTTGACCATGTGAAGGGTTTTCCCAGAATACCACACAAACACACACACATATACACAATTTACATATATAAATCATATGTTGACCTACATAATAAGTTTGATTAATTATTCCTATAAATCTGCAGAAATTATCGGTTTCTGTGGGGTCACTGAATGCCATTGGCTAAGTGCTGTTTAATTTCCTGCAAAAACATTACCCTGACAATCAGAGGTCATAGATTATACTGCCACACAGATTTCCCAGCTTTGCCATCTAGCAGATGCACTGATCCACAGCAATGTAAATCTGAAAGCCAGTGACAGCTTGTAATTACAGGCAATCCATGGAGAAGACTTGCCTTTTTTCTGGGTCAAAAAGTTCTAGAGACGTTTTTATCCTTCTCCATTAATTGAACATTTCCCTAAATTGAATTCAGCTTATATAAAAGCCGAGTAAAAGCCTGAGTTCTTTGATCGGACAAGGTAAGCCAAAGGCTCTCTGGAGAAGTATTTGCTCCCAGAATTGAACTGGTTCCAACGTAGGCACTTACTTAGGGTACTGAAAAGAGATCCCTAAATCTCAGGAAGAGGACATAGTGAAGCTTGATATACACATGTACAGAGTAAAGAAATAGTTTTACGTTTTAAAAGTCTTTCATAGTATGCACCAATGTGCTTCCTTCTCAAATCCCACTAGGGTATTTAATTCAGTACATTAACTATACATATGTTTCAGCTGTCCTTTGAACCTTTGAACTGATTAGCCATTTTAAATATATTTTTCCTAACCGCTATATGCTATGACCAAAGATGTATCGAAAGCAAGTTGAGCAACCTGAAGAGACAGAGAGGGTTTTGGGCTGAAATGGTTACATAGCTCCAAGCTATTTCCAGCACAGAGATGGACATGGACAAAGAAATGAACAACTACACAGGCATACAAGTAAAGCAAAGTGGCAAACACAGAGAGAGAGAGAGAGAGAGAGAGAGAGAGAGAGAGAGCACTGTCTTAAGTCCCTTTCACATGCTAATAAGATTGCTACAAAGCACCACAATCCAATCCATTTAGTTTGAATATCCTTGTTCTATTTTAACAGAAAGCTAATGTATAAGTGATTTATGAATTATTCATGTTATGTTTATCTATTTAATGCCAAGTAACCTACTGAATGAATGTGATTCTGAAGTACACAAATGGACAAGACCAATTTAAATGGTCTTTAAACGCTCAACCACACTGTAATCATTCCTCAAATATTGACACTAATCATACAACATGAAGACACTGATCTCACTATTTTGACATCAGTGTCAATGTAGACACGGTGACTATTGAGCCAAAGGAGAACATAATTATTTTGCATAATCCAATGAGAATGTATTAATATTTAATGCTCAATAGTTGAATTGCTTTGCTTTAGAGGTTGTTCCAGAAATGAGCGTTGAGGAGTTAATTAAGTTTCACCTCTATGACCTCTATGAATTATGCATTTCAATTTAATTACTTAAGTTACTTTTTTCAGTGGATAAATGAGATAAATGAGAGCATCAACAGAGAGATGGAAGCATCACACGTGGAGTTACAGTTCAGTCAATCCCTTTAGATTTCTGTCATGTTAAATGATGACTACATGCTGAAACTGAGCAAATTCAGCAAAGTGGCAAGGGTAGAATTGAACAAAAACATTTGTTTCTTTGCTCTAGCTTGTCATATTAAATGACAAAAGGAAGGTGCATAAGAGTATATTTTGCTTATCAGTTAATAATTACAAATGACTGCAACAGATAGATGATGATTATGGGGTCTAAAAAATACTTATTTTGGTATGAGGTTTTCCTACAACTGAGTGAATTTGAATGCCTACAATGCCACAGCTGTACATGGCTGGAAGTCCAAGAGAAAACATCTAGACATTCATGCTGAATTTCCTTCTGTCCATTAGTTCAAATAAAATAATCACCATGTTGAGATTTTCTTCATTTTTTGGTATTACAACCTGGAACTGTAGTGGACTTATTTGGAATAATATATCATGAAACCCAGCTATTCATAAAGAAACTGTCTATTGTCCCCCAAACACTACTAAATTTCAACAACGGCACTGGATAGGCATGGGGTATGCATGAAAACCTCTCAAAACAAGCTAGCCCTCTTTGTGTCTGGAAATGTAATATCCGTTGGAAAAATAAGCAGAAAAAAAAGAATAAAAGATTACAGTGAGTGTTTGACCTGATCTGGATGTTTATTTGCATGCATTATGCTCTGAGCTATTTGCCTCATAAAAATGGTAAGAGACAGTGAGACAGATTTGTATAGAAAGACACCATTTTTATCAGTGCCAGCACATACTTGGGTTTATTTTTGCATTTGCAGTGAGCCGTTTTTATTATTCTGTGTTATTAGGCTGCGTGAACTAGTTCTGATGAGGAATGTAGATATGTTTTAAGAGCTGTAGAAAGCACAATGAACTTGATGTAAGATGCACTTAGAAGAGTTTATTAGTAGTAGTAGTAGTAGTGGTAGTAGTAGTAGTATGAGCTAATACATAAAATGTATATTTAATATGGCTCTGATGTTCTTTAAAGAAAGGATTTAGTGCCCAATATAGAAGGTCAGATATGTTGGAGTGTTCTTAATTGAATTTCATATGACATTTTCAAAATCAGTATTCTGAATCATATTCTGAATATGTACATTGAAAATATGGACAGTATTTTAAAAGGTGCTGTATGAGATGGAAAAAAGTCATATGTGCAACAGTATATGTACAAAAGATTATGTTCTGAAAAATACCCAAAGATGAACAGTGAAAAGATGTGTGTATGCAGTGAGTACTGTGTACTGAAAAAATAATATGTGAAAAAAATGGGGGGGGGGGGGGGGGGGTATGTATTATATAATTAATAAATATGTACAGTATACTATACTGTTTATGTATACTAATATGTAAATTGTACATATAGTATCAGTGTAAATAATGTGTCATTGGACAATGTAACATTACTTGTCACATTAGCCATAGCTATTGATCTGGATATATGACATGTTATATATCTAAAGGAGGCAGTCAAGACAGGTGAAAGTATCATGACATGTGTAGACTTGCTTTGTCTCTCAAGGTCAAATAGCACATGAGGCTTAATATGAGCCTTCTGCTGTATTTACTTCACATTCGCAGTGGATGTAATTTGCAGTATTATGTTGCTAATCCCAGGATTCTCATAATCTTTTTAACCCAGAATTGTATTCATACTGTAGGTGAGGAATATCCTGACTAAATATTCCATTATGAACCACATACACATCCTGTGCCACATACACAACCAAAAGAACAAATAAAAATTTATCAGTCCAAATCATGAATATAAACATTGCAGAAAGGCCATGATATTTATATTTTCATTATTTAGCAGATGATTCACAGAAACAGGAAAAACAGCATGATGTCTCTGTTTTTGGAGTTGATTTAAAATAACAGTCTGGACATCATTATTATGATCTCCATTAGCCCTATGAAGCAAAAGTATTTGCTTTGCATAAAACATTGGCCATAAAGAAATGCATGAGATGAGCATGCCATTCAGGTAGCTAGGATAGGCAAATAGATGCAGTGCCATTAAATTAATTTACCATTCCTGATGATGATAATTTTTTCAGCAATAAGAATATACATAATGAGTGTTTCACATGTGCCAGCAAAGTTCTATAATAAATAATAACTAACTTTGTTTAAACGTACATTTTTCTTTCTAGGAGCTGTAGTTATTGCTTTTGTGGTCTGCTGGCTGCCCTATCATGCCCGTCGACTGATGTACTGTTATGTGAATGACTGGACTGAGTGAGTATTTTATGGCTCCGCACTGAACATTTTGTTTGAAAATTTACATCATAAACATCTTGAAGGACTGCCGAGTTATCAGGACTGCTGATTGTATCAGCAATGAAAACCATAACTACATGATCAGATATATGGAGCAGATATGAGCATGTTTACTTTTAAAGCCCTTCTTAAGGTCAGGGGTTGTTTGTAACAGTCTATGTCGCAAGGAATGGATTCTTTATGACTTAGGGTTAAACCAAAAAGTGCCCTGAGGCATCTTCAAAACAAATAGAATCAGCAGGGCCCAACCAGAAAATCTCTTATACAGCAGGGGGTTATTTACTTTCATAGTCACACATAGATACAGTGTTTTTCTCTGAACACCAAACATGCACTAAGCTATATTCATCTATTGTATAATGCCTCATGAGTTCATTACAGGCCTCCACATACATGGGTTTAGGACGCTCATCTATTTCTCCAGAAGATGACAGCCTCAGGGCTGTGAATCATCTGCTTTCTGGCATTTCTGTGACAGGCACTGTGAGCTCTGAATGAATTGAAGGGTAGCTAACAGGTGTATGTTAGTTTTAGTTTTACAGTATTTTAGGAGCTGGAATATAATTCCTGAATGCTGTTTAGGGTTTCCGCTCATCCATTACTGGAGTGTTCCACTGAAGACAGCTTGGGCATGAGAGCAAGCTATACATCACATCACCTCCTCCCGCTGCACACTAATGTGGATCATTTGGTGGATCCAAGCAAAATTACTGGTTTTAATCAATGTCAGCACATACTTGGATTTATTTTGACATTTTCAGTGAGCAGTTTTTATTTTCCTCTGTGTTATTAGACTGAGTGAACTAGTTCTGATGTAGAGATGTTTTCAGAGAAAGCACAATGAGTTTGATTTAAGACGGGCCATAAATTTCTAATGCCTAAAGTATATTTAGTATGGGTCAGAAGTTCTTTAAAGTACAAGATGTTAGAGTGCCATTGTACTTTAATCTCATTTGGATTTTTTAAAACCAGTCTCTCTTTAGAATAAAATGAATTGGAGTCTGGCTGTTTCATTCATCCAACTCAAAACAGCAGATACATCTATTAGAAGCTCATTTGGCACAACTATGCTGTGATGTACAAGACACTAGAGAGAAGAGACAGATTTTTGTCTGAATGCAAACTCAGCCAGTTTGAAAATAAGGCTAGAGATCTATGTTTGTCTATATTTGTGGTAGCATGCACCAAAAGTGCATGTGCACTTGTGCACAAGTGCATGTTGCCTCAGCACCACAACTGCTGAGGCAAGTTAAGGTGTAGGACATTGAAAAAAATATATAGGACACAGCCAGGAAAATTCGGTTTGAAAAAATGCATCTTCATGAATCCAAGGCTCAGTTGCCTAATCCTATTCCCAAATAGCGCAGATGCTGAACTTGCATTTTTTTGTAAACTGAATTTGATTTTTTGAATCTGAGCAAGTACAGTTTATAACTGAAGTTTTTTTATCAAAATTTGTGAAAGCTGGAAAATGACAGAAAAAAAATCCTATATGCAGTCTTTTCTTAATATCCATGGTTTTATTATACTGACTGAGTGTGTTTGAGTGTGATTTTCACTGGAGATGGAAAAATAAAGCTTACAAAAATTTAAACCAGTGATGTTCCAAATTGTTATAAATGTTGTTCTTGGATATTCTTGACAAATGTTTTAGGTTTACCAATGAAAAACTTTAATAGTACATGAACAGTAATGGCACAAACACATTTATGTGTAGATTAATCAGAGTAATTGTCTGTCTGTTTCTCTCATTCGCTGTGTCATAGCACTCTCTTTGACTTCTACCACTATTTCTACATGGTCACCAACGTGCTGTTCTATGTGAGCTCAGCAATCAACCCTGTCCTGTACAACCTCGTCTCAACAAACTACCGCCAGATCTTTTTCTCCACTATGCACAATTTCTGTCTGCCATGTCGACGTAAGAAGCAAAAACGCATGCTCACCAGGCACTCAGTCAGCATCTGCAGTAACCATACTTTCTCTACCAATGTCATTAAAGAGACTGTCTACTGATCAATGGCAAAAGCCCATCTAAAAGTGAGTGTTCTCAATGGGAGAGCCTTAGTGGCTAGAAGAAAGAGCCAAGAATGTTGGCTAGCAGCATTGTTGCAGAACTAAACATACACATGATAAGATAACTTGACATGTATTGATAGTTCAGTTTTAAAAACATTGTGCAAATACTGTGTGTACTGTACACTATACTGCATAACTGTAAAATATTTGTACGATGTAAAATAACATCCAGTTCTATATATGTTTTAATTCCAAGACACAAAAGCTTGCTGTGCAACAAAAAAAGGGGAGGGGGCATTTAGTACTGTATATTTATACTGTTTATTCTTAATTTTTTGTCCCTATTTCTTCTAGAAGATTTGTGGAAGCATTATATAGAAGTTGAAAAAGATCCTTGAAATTTGCTCTGGCCACTGTGTGGAGTTATTGTCTCACTCTAAAAACATTTAAAATGGCCCATTAGAAATCACATCCCAAAGCACATTTAAAGCAGACTAAATATGTTTTTAAAACAACATGGTTAATAATGCGGCACTGAGACTTTAAACTGAGAACATCTAACAAAGGAAAATCCTACAGTTCCAGTGACTTTACTGCAGCCACATTTCAGCTGACTCAATTCTAGGCAATTCTGTGTGGCTCAATGCTCTGTTGCTTTGTGACAGGGAAAAAAAGAGAATTAAGGACAATAAAGATATTCCTCAGCAGTTCAGCTGTTGGTCACTTAAAATCCATGGTGTGACAGGTAGATTATTGTGGACATCATATTTTAACTTAATGTCCTCCTTTATTGAATCTGTGCTATGCACAGGGAATGCTGCAGAGAGCAGTGTAACAAGTCTCTGTTGCAACATGTTTATTAAATATTAACCTAAAATAATATGGAATTATTCCAGTAATGGACAAAAGTGACATGTGTGGCAAAGAAGGGAGCTATCATTAAAATGGAAACATGGTCTGTCTAGGGCATGTTTTATGTTAGAATTAGAGTGTACAATGAATGAGGCAAGGTGAGAGGCCTTGATGTGGACAAAGTACAAGGCAAGAGACAGAGATTGACACTGTGATAAGTCAAATATTGTTCCTTGTTTAAGTACTGATAGATTAGAAAAAAGAAGGAAAAGTATCAGTAGGATATGAGAGCATGCTTCGTGTGTGTGTGTTTGTGTGTTTGGCTTTGTACTGAAAGTATCACTGTGTCTGTTTGTCTCTTATGGTGGCCAAGAAGTGCAAAACAAATCACAAATACAAGAACAAAATAACAAATCCAAAAACAAAACAACAAATTATAAACACAAGGGCAAATCTAAAAACAAATTAACAAGTCAAAAAACACAACGACAAATGCGGAAAGTCAAAGTCAGAAAACATAAGGACAAATCCATAGCGAAACTTTAAATAAAACTTTATGGACAAAAAATGGCTTAAAGTAAACACAGGAGTTCACTAATGTACAAGAAACAAAGTTGTTTACAACTTCTTACTTCCTGTATATCTTGATAAACAGATGTGTCGTCCAATCAGCGGTAAGTAATCCATTCGCAAAATATACAGTATCTCACAAAAGTGAGTACACCCCTCACATTTTTGTAAATATTTGATTATCTTTTTTCATATGACAACACTGAAGAAATGACACTTTGCTACAATGTAAAGTAGTGAGTGTACAGCTTGTGTAACAGTGTAAATTTGCTGTTCCCTCAAAATAACTCAACACACAGCCATTAATGTATAAACCGCTGGCAACAAAAGTGAGTACACCCCTAAGTGAAAATGTCAAAATTGGGCCCAATTAGCAATTTTCCCTCCCCGGTGTCGTGTGACTTGTTAGTGTTACAAGGTCTCAGGTGTGAATGGGGAGCAGGTGTGTTAAATTTGGCATCATCGCTCTCACACTCCCTCATACTGGTCACTGGAAGTTCAACATGGCACCTCATGGCCAAGAACTCTCTGAGGATCTGAAAAAAAGAATTGTTGCTCTACATAAAGATGACCTAAGCTATAAGAAGATTACCAAGACCCTGGCACTGAGCTGCAGCACGGTGGCCAAGACCATACAGTGGTTTAACAGGACAGGTTCCATTCAGAACAGGCTTCGCCATGGTCGACCAAAGACGTTGAGTGCACGATTTCAGTGTCATATCCAGAGGTTGTGTTTGGGAAATAGATGTTTGAGTGCCGCCAGCTTTGCTGCAGAGGTTGAAGGGGTGGGGGGTCAGCCTGTCAGTGCTCAGACCATATGCCACACACTGCATCAAATTGGTCTGCATGGCTATCGTCCCAGAAGGAAGCCTCTTTTAAAGATGATGCACAAGAAAGCTCGCAAACAGTTTGCTGAAGACAAGCAGACTAAGGACATGGATTACTGGAACCATGTCCTGTGGTCTGATGAGACCAATATACACTTATTTGGTTCAGATGGTGTCAGGTGTGTGTGGCGGCAACCAGGTGAGGAGTACAAAGACAAGTGTGTCTTGCCTACAGTCAAGCATGGTGGTGGGAGTGTCATGGTCTGGGGCTGTATGAGTGCTGCCGGCACTGGGGAGCTACAGTTCATTGAGGGAACCATGAAAGCCAGCATGTACTGTGACATACTGAAGCAGAGCATGATCCCCTCCCTTCGGAGACTGAGCCGCAGGGCAGTTTTCCAGCGTGATACCGACCCCTAACACACCTCCAAGACGACCACTGCCTTGCTAAAGAAGCTGAGGGTGAAGGTAACCCTATTGAGCATCTGTGGGGCATCCTCAAACGGAAGGTGGAGGAGCACAAGGTCTCTAATATCCACCAGCTCCATGATGTCAACATGGAGGAGTGGAAGAGGACTCCATTGGCAACCTGTGAAGCTCTGGTGAACTCCATGCCCAAGAGGGTTAAGGCAGTGCTAGAAAATAATGGTGGCTACACAAAATATTGACACTTTGGGCCCAATTTGAACATTTTCACTTAGGGGTGTACCCACTTTTGTCGCCAGCAGTTTAGACATTAATGGCTGTGTGTTGAGTTATTTTGAGGGGACAGCAAATTTACACTGTTACACAAGCTGTACACTCACTACTTTACATTGTAGCAAAGTGTCATTCCTTCATTGTTGTCACATGAAAAGACATAATCAAATATTTACAAAAATGTGAGGGGTGTATTCACATTTGTGAGATACTATACCTACCTTTTCCATTTTGTCCGATGTGTCATTGTTTTTTCCGACTTGTTAATTTGTTTTCGGATTTGTCCTTGTGTTTTCTGCCTTGTTATTTTGTTTTTAGGTTTGCCATTGTGTTTATAATTTATTGTTTTGTTTTGCGGTTTGTTAATTTGTTTTCAGATTTGTTATTCTGTTTTCATATTTGTGATTTGTTTTGCACTGAATGTGAACGAAGCATAATAATGTTTATTAAAATTTGTTACTTCATTGAGATATGAGCAAGATGCAGTGGTTTAAAAAAAAACTTTTAAATGACCTCCCTGGCTAGTCACATTTGTGCTGTGAGAACTGCATTTCCTTTACAAGTATGCACTGACTTGCATGTTCTTTTTTCCTTCACACTAAGATAATCACAGTGCAATCACCTGTTGCTTAACAACTTGTAGTAAACTACTAGGCACTGTTTTGACGTGCATGTTGTACAGTTTCTTATGTGAAATTCATTAGCATAACAAACCAATAGATCCATCAGTGTATTTGCTTAAACTTTATTTAAGGATAATGTTTATAGTGCTATGTGACACTTGCATAACACCCTAATGGCAACAGAGCAAACCTACATATATGTTAAAAAGCGATTATTCCCATAGGCAATTGGTGTCATAAAGATTGCTTTAGTTTCTGAACAAATCGAGTAATGTAGATTTTCAGTTTTCATTTTCTGGACTGACATCATGACAACTGACTCTGTGGCTCAGTGTACTTCTGGTATATCATATGAGTCATAAATATCTTCAATTTTAACAGGGGTGTGTAGACTTTTTTATATCCACTGTAATAATCCTCTTGAATTTAGATATGTTTAAGGTCTTTTATATAATTGTTGTTCTGCTATACTGCACACAGTGATTGGCATTGCAGAGTGAAATCATTAGTGCTTTTACTTGTGCTAATTAAATGTCATTCTAGAGATCAGATCCATTAGATCAGGCAGATAAAGCTAATCTTATTAATTGATTGAAATTTCCATCCAAAGGCAGGCAATGATTTAACATTATCTAAACTGTATACTAATAGTTAAGTTCTGGAAGGCAAATGTAATGCATTTCTGTTTATGCAACCAGCAACTTTGTACATGGATGGTGATAGCAAATCAGTGCAATAGAGAAAACATTTTATAACATATTTCATATTTAGAGAATTATTTGGAGTAGCAAGGTAATTGTAATATAAAATATCCAAGCAGGAATGTAAAGATCACATAAGAATGGTGTTACATCCCCTGTACAGTTGCAGAGACTTGTAGAATCCGTGCCCTCTGAGGGACACTGAAGCTGTCCATGTTGTTGTTGTTTTCATCTATTTTGTCACCTGAATACACCTCTCTATTGCCAGGAAATGCAACTGAACCAGAACTGTTAAAGAAAGTGATCATTCATTCTGTGTTTTTACTGGGTCCTTAACATGTCCTTCAGAAAACTATACATTTGTGTAGAACAATGCATTTCAACTAAATTTATTGAAGACTAAATTTAGTGTACCCAGTGGGGACATTAAAAGAAGTATTTCCTATATTGTAAATACCTGGTTACCTGGTTCTTTTTTTTTTCCTTTTTTTTTTTGTTGTTGTTGTTCTTAACTTGGTCTTGGTAAATACTATCTTTTCACACTAAAATCATTAATTAGTTCTGTGGTGTTTATGCCGCATGCTTGCTTGGTTTATAGCTAGAACCTGTCTGGAATGTCAGTGAAATGTAATTAAACTGTTTTGGTATTTGCATCACCCAAAATTTTTACTAAATACTTTAAAGTGAGTACCACACACTTACAGGGGAATATAGGAAACTGTAAAATCACTTCCAAGAACCTACCTAAGTTGTAAAAGTGGAGAACCTCAGCTTTTCTTCAAATGTTGTTCCAAACTGTAAAAGTTTATTTTAGGGAATAACACATTAGGTGTTAATTAAGGTTGTGTATTTCCTTTAATAAATCTGTAATAAAAGCACTTGTAAAAGGTTTGTTCACTGTTCATTAGTCTTTATTCATAAAGACCGGTATTGCTTGTAGGCGAAAGACTAATAATTGCATTATTAGTTGTGATAAAGCACAATTAACATGTTTTAAGGCCTTGTTATGCAAAATATTGAACATGAATTAATAACCTAAATTCACATATTATTAGTTCATAATTGTCCATGTTGTACCTTTATGTTCTAGGTAGTGGATGCATATACAATACATTCACTATCAACTAGACAGGGCCATGGAAAAATCAGTGAGGCAGATGGTAAACAAAGCAGGCTAAATTTTAGTCTGAAAATATTTCAGACTAGAGGAAGCCACTTTTATAGTCAACTGCACATTGTTAAAGACTACACTGGAAAAAAGACTTTTTTCTTTTGCTTTATGGGAACATTATGACTTTGTATGATGTGTAGAGGTGTGCACAAGCCTGTTTTTCAAACCCACTCCCACCCACACCCAAAGGAATTCTTACCACAGTTGTTTTAGTCATCTTTTAATGATAAATAAACTTCAAATAAAGTCTTTGCTCTGTGCCATGGTGAATTCCGTTGACACCAGCGCTGTGTGAAACAGCACAAGTGCCACCGGTTGCATATCACTATCCAATACCACTTGGGCCATGACTGAGGGTGGCTGTCACAGCTAGTTTAGAGAATAAGATTATGCTTCAGAAATGCATCCTGTTGGAAACTAACTAATCAAAATTACAGCTAAATATTCATTTTAAGAGAAATCTATTTTTTTATTATAATATAAATGAATTAGGCTGTTAAATTGATATATTTAAAATTATTTTAAAATTATGTAAGAAAAAAGTGAAGTTGGTGTATACTAGAGATACTACCAATACTAAATTTCTCAGCCGATACCGATAACCGATTATTCAGTGATATTGGCCGATACCGATAGTTTGGTGGTTCTACCTTTTATACCTTCTTTTAAATTAATAATAATTAATTCCACAATTCTGAAAGAAATGCAAATAAAAACTTTATTCCCCCCATTTCATCAAGGTTCATCACAGTAACTGGTCTCATAAACAGAAAACACATTACTTAAATTTACATTAACACATTAACAAAATTATGAAGATTAAAGTAAGATTTCTTAACTTATTGAATGTTATTAATTCATATTAACAAAATTAACTGACTGAATTCTAAAAACCTCTTCTTAGGCTCATATTCACTCACAGCAAACAAAAGCATTTCTACTTCATCACTGAACATCAAACTGGTAATATATAATATAAACTTTTTTATATATTAACATTAACTGGATATGAAATATACTACTCTACAAATATATTTTTCTGTGCAGTATATACTTTTTGTCAACTCATCTACATTTAAATCTTTCACCAGTGTACTGGCACTTTAATTCAGCGCGAGCAGCTCGAGCAGCGCGGCAAAAAAAAGCTGTGGCTGGACTCATTATCGTGTAGCAGACTCACAATGACTTTATTGTCTACAAATTTCAATATGTCCTATTCTTATGCTTACTTTGGCACACGTTTGTACCGGGGTAATGACAGCCTGCTTCCATAGGTTAGGTACGCATTGTAGATATAGAGACATATTAAAAATATCATAGAAGATAGAACTTAATTGCCTTGCACAAGATTTCAGTGATTTATATTGTCGGGACCAGATATTGTCGGGACTAGGGTTCTTATTTATCTTTAGAGAAAGGAAGGATTTTTCAACTTCTCTCTGTTTCAGGGCAGAGTGGTGGGTATCTTTAAGTTTACATCTAAATCCCTCAAATTCATTCTTAAAATCAAACGGTAAATGGTACACCTATATAGCACTTTTATCCAAAGTGCTTTACACTGTGTCTCATTCACCCATTCACACACCAGTGGTTGCAGAGCTGCCATGCAAGGCACTAACTTGCCATCAGGAGTTCAGTGTCTTGCCCAAGGTCACTTTGGCATGTGGAGTCATGTGGGCCGGGAATCGACCCGCCAACCCTACGATTAGTGGATAAGTGGACAACCCGCTCAACCACCTGAGCCACGGCCGCCCCATAGTGTACGAGGTAAAATTTATGAAGAGCATTGGCAAATTCAATATTTGACCTGAAACCATCCATCCAATGTCAGATTTGTTCTTGCTTTGCTGTATACCTATGATTGTTTTCATGCCAGACCAGGTGGAGGCAAGGTTCCTCTGAGCCAGTTTGCTCTGTACTTTAGTTTTATACTTTTGTTTAGCGCTTAGAATTTCCTCTTTAACCTCCCTTTTGGCTGCATCTTCTTCAGAAGCCCCTCCTTGACTTAAGAGCAGCTTCTTTCTTCTGTCTGTAACAGACTGCTTTTGACATCCAAGGCTTGTTATTAGGGTAAGCCTTAATCTTTTTGGTAGTAATAATCATACTCTCACAAAAATTAACATTAGAACATACTACATCAGTGAGTTCATCAATGTCCTTGCAAGACTCTTTGAACATCTCCCAGTCAAAGCAGCCCTGGAGACAAGCATGGATTCTTCAGACCAGATTGTAACCTCTTTGGTCTGGATTTTTATCTTTCTTAAGGACAGTTTTATATGTAGGGAGAAGAAGCACACAGTTATGGTAAGCAGAACCTAAGGGAGGCACGGGTACTGATTTATATGCTTCTTTAACTGTCCCATAGCAGAGGTCTAATGTCTAATTCTGCCTGGTAGTACAAGTTACATATTGATAAAAGTTTGGCAAAGACATTTTTAGGGATAAATGATTCAAATGTCCAAGAATAAAATTTGGTGCTTCAAGTGAAATGGACTAGAGTTTTTGCAAAAATTAAATAAAGTGCTCATGGCAGTGGCAGGGTTTGCTTTAACGTGAGTACACACATTCACAGGGTAAATAGAATGGATGGATCAACACCAATAGAAGTTCAATGTCAGGCAAACAGAGCCTTTCTCTGACGGTCACAGACTCAGAGATACAATAACGCTCATTAACATAGAGGCACACGCCCCCTCTGCGAACTTTACCTGTTGCCTCTGCTTTCCGATCCAGGGGAAATGGAGTACCAAATCCATTAAAAGCCAAGACTCCTTGAATGCCATGACACAAAGTTTTCAGTGCAAAGTTTTCAGTGTTCTCTGGTCAGTGAGTTGTCACAGGGCAATGAAAATCTGATGCTTTCCTTCCAATAGAATGTGGGTAAACTTAATGTCACTAAAAGACCATCTGGCAGCATGGAAACTACTGCAAAATGTGTCTCCATAGGTTCTGTCTACCATAGAAAAGGGTTACCAGGTCCAGTTCAGAACTTGAACATGTGCCCCCGGTGCTCATCACAGTAGTCAGCACAGAGCAGAGCACAATGTTAGTGCAGGAAATAGGATACCTCTAGGACAAAGGGGCCATAGAACATGTATCCCGTTCCCCGAGAGGGAGGTTTATACAGCCGTTACAGCCGTTTCTACAGCCAGACCAGGACGCAAAAAAGATGAGTGTATGCGACCAATTTTAGATCTGCGTCATCTGAACCATACTCTTCGGACATACAGGTTCAAGATGCCGACGCTCAAACTTATCATTCCACAGATTCAGTTCAAGAACTGGTTCGTGACAATAGATCTAAAAGATGCATATTTCCACATAGAAATATTGCCCTGTCACAGGAAGTTCCTGAGTTTCACATTTGGAGTCAACGCATACCAATTTTGGGTTCTTCCCATCAGTCTAGCTTTATCCTGTCACACCTTCACAAAGTGCATGGATGCTGTTCTGGCTCCCTTGCAACTCCGGGGCATTCATGTACTTAACTACCTGGATGACCATTTAATTCTAGCACGATCTGAACTGCTGCTTCAACATTGAGATGTTGTTCTTGCCCACACGAAGAGTTTGGGGCTCAGGTTGAACCTCAAGAAAAGTATGCGTTCTCCATTGCAGAGGACAACACTTCTATGGGTTATATCGGATTCTACTATGATTAGGGTATTTCTATCCCTAACATGCACAGGGTCAAGCCTATCAACATTGAGCACGATAAAGCTGGATCTGGGTACCTCCTCTAGTCTCTATGAGAGACTGTTGGGGCTTATGGCAGCAGCCAACATCATATCGTTGGACCTACTGCACATGAGACTGTTTCACTGGTGGCTGAAAAGTCGGGGAACCTCTGAGAGTAATCAGTGACACGTGGCGATTCCTACGTGCTCTGATAGTTTGGAGGTGTCCCCGATTTCTAACCTTAGGTCACACTCTAGGGGCATCTCCTTATTGCACAACTGTAATGACAGATGCCTAGTGGCACAGTCTTAGATGGCTGTCCAGCTCGCTGTCTTTGGAGCGACCCTCATCTGGAATGGCATATATATTTCCTAGGAATGCGTGCCATATTTCGAGCACTGAAATTCTTTATTCCTCAATTAAGAGGTCACCATGTGTTCGTTGTGACATAGCAGTGGTCTCATATCAACCACCAGAGAGGGTTACGTTCACGCCCCCTGTTCAGGCAGACGCAACCAATTCCTCTCTGGGAAGAGGGAAAGTTCTTGTCAGTGACTGCAATGTACCTTCCAGCAGACATCCTTTTGCTGCAGGGGCTGAGGCCTGGGGTTTGGAGGCTCCATCTTCAAGTAGTGGAGTCCATATGGCGGAGGTTCGACCAAGAGGAAGTTGATGTGTTCGCCTCCAAGGAGACAATACACGGCCCGCTGTGGTTCACCCTCACTCCTCCCGCACTATTAGGGCTGGACACCATGGTGCACACGTGGCTGAGGTCACATCTGTATGCTTTTCCCCTGATCGCTCTGCTCCCACAAGTTCTAGCGAGAGTTCGCCAATAACGTCTATGTCTGCTGCTAGTAGTACCTTATTGGCCAGCTCGAATATGGTTCTCAGAGATAATATCCCTGCTAGACAGCACTCCTTGGGAGATTCTTGTCCGCAGGGAACGATTGTCTCAGGCCGGAGGGTTGATTTATCACCTTTGGCCGGAACTATGGAAACTGTGGCTCTGACCCCTGAGGGGAACCAGCTCATAGATTCTGGTCTCACAACTGAGGTTATAGATACCATTTTGAACGCTAGAGCACCATCCATAAGGAAATTGTATGTGCTCAAGTGGTAATTTTTTTGTCTCATGGTGTGAGGAAGTCAGCTAAACCCAGTGAACTGCGCAACAGCTACAGTCCTGAAGTTTTTACCAGGACTTTTCTCAGCAGGGTTGGCTCTTTCTACATCAGGGTCTACGTGGCCGCCATTTTGGCCAGCCACATCCCTATTGATGGAGCGTCTGTGGGGCAACATCCTCTAACTTTGAAGTTGCATGGTGTCAGGCGGCTGAGGCCCATCTGCAGATCACGCATACCTTCGTGGGACCTTTCTGTGGTCCTGGAAGGTCTGTCAGGTGCCCCATTTGAGCCCTTAGAATCAGCCTCAGAGAAGCTTCTGACTCTAAAGGTAGCTCTTCTGCTGGCCCTGATATCTCTCAAGAGAGTAGGAGATCTATAAGCTCTCTCTGTTGCCCCTTCCTGCCATGATTTTGGTCCTGGATTAGCCAAGGCCTTCCTATATCCTAGGCCGGATTACATTCCTAAAGTGTCTACGTCTGCTGCCCAGCCAGTAGTGTTGCAAGCTTTCTGCCCTCCTCCGTTCCTCACACCAGAACAAGAGAAATTGCATCTAAAGTGTCTAGTAAGGGCTCTCTGTATTTATTTCCACCGCTCCAGTCAGTGGCGTAAGTCAGAGCAGCTACTGGTCTGCTTTGGCGGCGACAGTAGGGGTGATGCTGTGTCAAAGCAGTGCATCGGTAATTGGATAGTGGAAGCACTCTTTATTGCTTATGAGGCAGGCTGTCTCGCTATGCCTCTGAGCATAAGGAATCATTCCAATATGGGGGTTGCCTCCTCGAAGGCTTTGTCCAAAGAGGTACCCTTACAGGATGTGTGTGCTGTGGTACACATTCATCTGATATAACAACCTGGATGTACGATCTGTACCAGGCTCGAGAGTCTTGCAGTGACCCTCGGGCTCGGACCTTTTGAACAGGCCGTGCCCTTAGTATGACAGAGTGGGTATTCTCGCTCCCACAGCGTGGAGCTTAGGCAACATTGAGTTCACTTTGAAAGGAAACGTCGGAGTTACGCATGTAAACCTGTTGCCTGAGAAAGAAACGAGACATTGTGTAGCTTTATCATACTGGGGCATGTCTGTGAATTGCGTCTTCAGTTAATAGAGGCTGGCGGAGCGGTTCACAGGTACCATTTTTTTGTCATGCAATGTGCTTATTTGTCACATCACCTAATTATGGCAGGCCTGTAAATAGGCAAGATGTTACACAAGCTTCAGATACTAATCACAAGCAAGGGCCCTTCCCACAGCATGGAGCTCACGCAACGTCTCGTTCCTTTCTCAGGGAACAGGGTTCACCCAGGCGTTCTGCTCTCTAACAGAAAATCCTAAAGGAGAATGTCTGGTCTTCAGACCGTAAGTTGAAACTCAAGTGCATCTGGATTATGCAGAAATACAATGATCCAAAGCATAGGAATAAGTCCTAGTTCTAGAAGTAAGTGAAAGGCTGATCTCCAGTTATTGGAAGCATTTGGTTGCAGTTAAGGTGGCACAACCAGATTTCACATGAGTGATAGGAGTTGGATAACTTTTTTGCTTCTATAAAATAAATAAAAACTGAAGTGTGTTTAGGTTGGCTTTGTTAGATACTGTACATACATACATACATACAGTACATACGTACATACATGCATACATACATTACTGTCCACAATTCCAATTCCTCCTTAGGAGCAGTTTCCAAATTGTGAAAGTTGTGAAAAATTTAGCTTGATTGTCTAGGTGTATTTAAACTTTTGTTTTCAACTATGTTTCTTTTGCATTGAACGCACTTTGGTTTTTCCCATGGTGATAGCTCAAAGGATTTTAGATTTTTAGCACATTTTAAACATTCCGTTTATACTACAAAGAAACTGAATGCAGTTAAAGGCAAGAAATAGAGTTGTTTTTGATAGCAATTTTAAAAAATATGATTTTTTGAAAGATTACCTTTTGATACATATTTCAGAAGGCTATGAATATACAGACAGGTGTCAAATTAACATTGTCCCTGTTATGCCATGGGAGGCATTTAATTTTACTGGCATGGTTTGGTTTCATATGTCTTCTTCGAGGGAAGGGTCAAATCAATACAAAGTTATTCTGAATGATTATGATGAAACATTTCTATCCTGATTGAAGTGGTTTCTTCCAGGATGACAATACTCCAATGCCCAGAGCACACTCAATCATCAATTTAAGTTGTTCTGGTGGATCATGGTGGCCCAACACCTTATTAAAACACATCACGTTGTTGTTGTTTCTTGAATTTGTCACCTGTCTGTATTTGGCATATATGTTTTTGAGGGGAAAATACTATTAACTACTGAAATTTCTTATGGGAAAATTTTTGTTAGAAGAAAAGGTAAAGGTCTCTTTTGTTCCTATCCATGAAGGATGTCAATAATTCTGGGGATGACTGTAGGTAAATTTGAAAGCATGTATACAGTTTTTATATGTGGACAAATCAAAGCAGTGTAATAGCTACTGATCTTGCATACTGAGTATATTTTTTGCATAAGAGAAAATTAAATTGTGTAAAAGCAATGGGACTTTCTTGAATTTTGTTTGCAAAATAACACCAGCCACCCCATAAGTTATCTGTGCCAAGATAACCCAGAGAGTGGGCAGCAAATTACTCACACTATGATACCTTTCTCTTTTCTCAGCAGCAAGCAAGACAATCTCCTTTTGTTTGTACATGCTGCAACCCTGCATGTAAAAGCAATTAAAAGCAGCTTTGGTTCAGGTGGTAGAACGGGTTGTCCACTAATTGTAGAGTTGGCAGTTCGATTCCCGGCCCACACATCCCCACATGCTCCACATGCCGAAGCCCCAAGTTGCTCCTGGTTGTACGCTCTGCTACCTTTGTTGTGTGTGTGAATGAGAAACCCTGTAAAGTGCCTTGTAGAACCATTAAAGTTAAAAAGCACTATATAACTACAGACCATTTACACACAAATGCAGAATGCAAGTGAAAAAGTTTCCTACTCTTCTGCAAAAAAGAGATCACCAGCAGTAACCATTATCATTACGAGTCAAATATACTAAATTAATTTGAACATTAATGCAGAGTAATAATAATAATAAAGGTGTGTTTCACTATTATTATTAAAATGGTGTTATACTATTATAATTAGGGCACTACATTGGTACAGCAGGTAGTGTTCATGCCTCACTGGGGTATCAAACTCAAATTCTGCCTACGCAATATCAGCATTTTTGTGAGCCTAAACTAAGCCTATTAATTTTTTGATGCATTACTATCTACTCTATCAATTAGCACCTGACTCTGTTTCTAAGAAAAAGAATGACAAACAATAGCTGTTGAACTGTATGTGCTATTAGTAGATAACATTTATCATACATATATGGATTAAAGGCTATAAAGGCTATATATATATATATATATATATATATATATATATATATATATATATATATATATATATATATATATATATATATAATTTTTTTTTTTTTTTTTTTTTTTTTTTTAAATATACTGTATATCATGAAGAAGCAGATTGAAGGAGAACTCACACAGGCTTACAGTATCTCTGCCCCATCCTGATTTCTTCTGTTTTTGAATATATCTCATACTAAATAGTTTTAGCTCTTAAAACTAAATACAACATAAAACAAAGGCAACACACTGAGGCTGAGTTAACACACTATAATTATTTTTTATTGAAACAAATAAAAGTTATGGGCGCATGGTGGCTTAGTGGTTAGCATGTTCTCCTCACACCTCCAGGGTCTGGGATTCGATTCCCGCCGGTGCCGTGTGTGTGGAGTTTGCATGTTCTCCCCATGCTGCGGGGGTTTCCTCCGGGCATTCCGGTTTCCTCCCCCCAGTCCAAAGACATGCATGGTAGGATGATTGGCGTGTCTAAAGTGTCCGTAGTGTATGAATGGGTGTGTGAGTGTGCATGTGATTGTGACCTGTGATGGACTGGCACCCTGTCCAGGATGTACCCCGCCTTGTGCCCGATGCTCCCTGGGATAGGCTCCAGGTTCCCCGGCGACCCTGAAGAAGGAGTAAGCGGTAGAAGATGGATGGATGGAAATAAAAGTTATCCAATACCCATCACCAAGGTGAAAAACTAATTGTCCCCTTAAACTTAAAATCTGGTTGTGCTACCTATAGCAGCAAAAACTGCAACCAAAACTTCCAATAACTGGAGATCAGTCTTTCACTTACTCCTAGGACTAGGATTTGCTCGTATGCTTTGGATCATTGTTGTGCTGCATAACCCAAATGCGCTTCAGTTTTAACTTATGGACTGAAGACCGGGCATGCTCTTTTAGGATTTTCTGGTAGAGAGCAGAATTCATGTTTTCCTCAATTACTGCAAGTTGCCCAGGCCCTGAAGCAGCATAGCATCCCCACATCATCACACTTCCACCACCAGCTTGACCATAGATATGATGTTCTGTGGAATTCTGTGATTTTTATGCCAGATATAACAGGACCCCTGTCTTCCAAACAGTTCCACTTTTGACTCATCAATCTACAGAACATTCTCCCAAAAGGTTTGAGGATAATCAAGGTGTGTTTTGGAAAAACTCAGATGAGCCTTAATGTTCTTCTGGGTTAGCAGTAGTTTTTGCCTTGCCACACTTCTAGTATGCCATTTTTGCTCAGTGTCTTTCTGATAGTTTCCCAAGCTTTTATCAGTCACGGCACCCTTTGAAAAAAATTTTCAATTTGTGGCACCCTGCAAAAACACTAATTTTAGACAGCGTTAGCTACACGAGGATGGAGTTGATGGTCCAGAAGCATCTGGAGCTTTTCTTTTAAGAAATCTGTCCATATTCTCTTGCACTACGCACATTGTCACATGCTAATTATTAGGATAAAACACACGCATATGTTATGTATACTGAACTTGATGTGCTGCTGACAGTTCAGCGAGGGGGGTCGAGGGGGAGGGAATTATTATATTTTTTGATATATAATTTTTCATTATTGTTGTGTGTGTTTGTGTGTGTCTGTCTTATTATTTCTGTGCTTGTGTTATTATTTCAGACGTCAGATATTTATCATATACTTTAAAGGTTTTATACACATTTTAGTGTTTTAGAAATGTTTGAATGTTTTAAGCCGTTTACACGGCACTCCTGCTCTCATCGGATGGTTCACCAGGGTGCCGTGGCACGTTGGCTGGGAAACAGCGTTCTAGACCACAGTAACCTGGGGGGGTTAGACAGGGGCCACTTGTGCTTTTAGGGGGCACATTTTTAACATTTATCTTAACCTTAACTTTTAGGACTATTTCAAGTAATTTTTCACCATGTCATGTATCACTGCAATCTCTAGAAGTTAGCTAATAAAACAATTTCAACTCAAAAGGATGTTTCATGTTTCATGTATTTGACAAGTAATCTTGTATTGTACTGTGTTAATGATCAATAGTGATAACACATTTTTAGCATCTAATCACATGTAGGCACTTTTCTGAATCGGTAAACTATGTGACACATGTCGGTATATATCATAAACCAAACACAAATCAACTTCATCTGAGAATGTGTTTATGATAATCTGTAACATTATCATGTATTCCTTAAAAGTGCTATTCTGTACCATCTTCTCTCTCCAGTCTTGACTAACCATGATCTTTATATTTCTTACTGAAGAAGGACATTATGTCCTTTGGGTTTTTCCTCTTCATTTTAACCACAAAGGGGAAAAGGATGAAAATGTAAATGAAAATGAAAGTCTACATGAAAAGAGAAGCTCACTCAAAAATCCAATAATTATTTACAATTTCAAACCCATTTGACTTTCTATAGATATAATGAAAGGAAATATAATATAAAAGGAAATAGTGATTCTGACTGTCAGGCTCAAAAAGGAGGCTACAAAACCCCCCATAAATTATCAATACACAGTATAGAATAAGTCATATTGATTACTTTTACTGTTATTTTATTATATTTTGTCCTTTTTTGAGCATGACAGAACACAGAAGACAGAAAATCATGAGCTGACATGAGATTAGTGTTAGAAAATAACGAGTGAATTTTCAGTTTTGGTCAGGTTAATTCTGGACTTCTAACATCTAATTCACTGAGTGATTGACAAATCCTTCATAATTAATAAAAGACTTACCAGATTTTGTCTTTGCACAGTTGTGTCTGTTTCCTATCACCCACTAAAAAGGCAAACAATTAATGTAGGCAAAACTGGATAATATAAGTTAAATATTACCTTGTTATATTGTATAAGCGTGACTGAAATCTAAATTTCTTTAATGTGTCACATCTGCTGCTCTGTCTAATATAACATTTAATATAAGCAACAGTGGCCACATGAATAGTTTAATATTATTTCTCACTATGTGAACATAACTGAAATTAAATATTTTCATGTGCTGAGTTTTTTAATTTGGAGATAATGGCTCTCACTGTGGTCCTTTGGAGTCCCAGAGCCTTTGAAATAGCTTTGCAATCCCTCTCAGACTGATGTATTTCAATCACCTTCTTCCTTCTTCCTGGAATTTCTTCTGAAATGGCATAAGTATGTTACTGGGTAAGACCTTTAACCAACTTCATGCTGTTGAAAAAGTTATATTTAAGTGTTGATTTGATTAAACAGGGTTTGCTGCAGTCAGTCCTGGTCATGTCTACTCCAGCTGAACCCAATTATGAATGCAGTTTCATAGATGTGGGGAATTAGTAACTATGGGGGCAAATACATTACTCTCCCATCTCTCTTGTTTTTGCAGTCCATCAACTTTTCTTCCATCCATACATTTTCTGTACTGCTTATCCTTACTGGGTTGCCGGGAACCTGGAGTTCCCAGGAGGCATAGGGCACAAGGTGGGGGACAGGGTGCCATTCCACTGTAGGACACAATCACACACACACATTCATACACTACACACCAATCCACTTACAATTCATATCTTTCGACTGGGGGAGCAAACCCCCAAAGAGAACTTGAGTGAACATGCAAACTCCGCAGACACAGGGCCGCAGCAGGACTCGAACCCTCAACCCTGGAGGTACAAGGCAAATGTGTTAACCACTAGTGAACCACACTAAAGACTAACACATAGCACATTTTTTAATCATTTCTGGTCTGATGGACACTGTGAGAATGAGCATGTTAAGGGCCTTTTGCAAATTACTGGTCTTGTGTGAAAATATGGTATACAGTAGTATAAAGTAATTTTTTTGCAAGTATTTTTCACCTTGAGTTTGACATCTATGATCTACGTAGCATATGGCATATTGCATGTTTTCTGTGGGTTTCTTCTGGGTACTATTATTTCCTCCCACCTCCAAGAAACATGCCAGTAGGTGCATTCGCTACTCTTAATTGAGGTTAAGTGTTAATCTGTGAGTGTTTGAGTGATGCCCTACAATGGACATCCATCCAGAGTGTATCCCCATTTCTGGGATATGCTCAGAATCTACTGCAACTCTGACCAGGACAAAGCAGCTTCTGAAGGTGAATGAATGAATCATTGAATGACTTATTGTAAATTGCAATCTTTTTTTTTAACTCAACAAGACTGCATTATTGACTGTATGGTTGACTGCTTTGTGAATTTTTGTAGCCCTCCTGAGTACTAGCACTTTCTTTCAACCATTCTGTTGACCTTGTCAAATAAATAGATGTAATTATAATGCTTGACCAAGGAGCCAACCATAATTTTTCAAATTTGCCCCTTCTTATATGATTATATGTAATTATACAATGGGCACAGAAATAAATGAGGTTACATTAAAATATAAATAACCGTGATGTATATTTATTTTTCTATAATCATTCATTCATCTTCAGTAACCTCTATCCTAGACAGTGTCAAGGTGGATCCTTGAAAATGTCAGTCCATTGCCGGGCACCATGTACAGTCATTCACATCAAGGGGCAATTTAGAGTTTCCAATCCATCTAATACCAAGATTTTGCAGAGGTGGGACGAAAACCAGAAAACACAGAGGAAATCCATGTGGGCATGATGAGAACATGCAAAACTCTGCACATATTGTAACCCAAGCTCAGGATCAAATTAGGTACACTACCCACTGCTTCACCATACCACCTGCCTTTTCTTTAAGAACTATATGCAATAAAATATTATTATTTGTGTCACTGAGGAGACAAGGTGCACAATTACAAGCTTTTACTGTAAATAAAGCAGTAAATAATGAATTTAATGAATGAGTCAATATTGTATTTTTTTAGTTTGAACATAGCTTTCACAGAGTAAAGATGAAATTGAAACAGCAAAGGTCTCCAGTGGTCTTGACTGTGAAAGACAATTGTGTTTTCATTTATTTTTTGCTCTCAAAAGATATTAGCTGAAATGGATCTGATAACACTCAGGTGTGTGTGTGTGTGTGTGTGTGTGTGTGTGTGTGTGCACGCATGAGGGGGGGAGGGATGCTATTTGGGGATTAGACACACATGAAGGAACAAGATAAAAATCCACCAAAAATGAATTCTCCCATGTGTAATTTGGAAGAACGCTTACTACATCACTACATCAAAGCAGTGGTCACACATTTTCACCTTGCACATTTCTTGGCCATGGCAAAATCAGTTGCATACCGATGATAGCTACACTGTAAAAACATTTCTTGCAATTTTACAGTAAATTAATGCTAGTTGCCAGTAAATGATTGGGAAATTACAGTAATTTTATGTAGATAAAAATACACTATCACTGTATAATAAGCACAGTAATTTTACAGTACAAACATTTCTTGCATTTCTTGCAATTTACTGTTGGTAAAAAGACAATGTACCACTATATATAGATGTATTTACCTGGGAACTCCAATTGCCAATAAAGTGCTGTAAAACTGTTAGATTTCTTATTGTAAAATTACAGATAATCATTGTCATCAATTTTGATAAAAGATAAACAGTGAAAAGTTGTTTTGACATTTAAAGTTGCATACATGTTTTAAGATGTATCCAGTTTTACACCAACACACAAATACTTATGTTTAGCTTATGCCTTTTTATCTCTCTCAGTTAACAAAAATTAGTAAACTCAAGAGCAGACAAATACTAATAGTTGTGTGTAGTCTATTGCCTTTTAGTTTAAAGACACCTATAGCTAAAGATGCTCCTGAAGGTCCTAATAAACTGGATCAATTGTAATAAGATTGGAATTAAACCCTGTTTCACATCTCCAGGACTACATTTGACCATCAATGGCTTAAAAGACTATCGTAACAGACTGACATTTTCTCAACAAAAATAAACATTGTCTATAACAAAACATTGCCTATAAAGTGGCTCATACTAAACATTAGTGTCAAAACACACAACACAACTAATGGAACAACTCACTGTAATCTTCATTACACAAGTGAACCTTCAATCAAAAACACATGAGAAACTTGTTTCTTGAACTTAATATATTGTAGACACAGCTTTCCCAGAACACTTAAACGGACAACCAATGAAAGCCCATTAACTTACTCAGTTGCAAGTAGCTTTCCCAGAACACTTAAACGGACAACCAATGAAAGCCCATTAACTTACTCAGAAGAGTGCAAATCCTGGCATTCATGAAGTACTTCTTCTTTTCCACTACTTTTCCAATTTTTTGCTGACAACTTTCTCAGTGGATGTCTTTAAACCAGTGATTGGATTGATGCCCACAAAACAAAGTCATAGAAGAAAAAGACATGAATTGTAATGTAATATATATATATATATATATATATATATATATATATATATATATATATATATATATATATACACACACAGTATCTCACAAAAGTGAGTACACCCCTCACATTTTTGTAAATATTTGATTATAACTTTTCATGTGACAACACTGAAGAAATGACACTTTGCTACAATGTAAAGTAGTGAGTGTACAGCTTGTGTAACAGTGTAAATTTGCTGTCCCCTCAAAATAACTCAACACACAGCCATTAATGTCTAAACCACTGGCAACAAAAGTGAGTACACCCCTAAGTGAAAATGTCCAAATTGGGACATTTTCAAAAAGTGTCAATATTTTGTGTAGCCACCATTATTTTCCAGCACTGCCTTAACCCTCTTGGGCATGGAGTTCACCAGAGCTTCACAGGTTGCCACTGGAGTCCTCTTCCACTCCTCCATGACGACATCAATGAGCTGGTGGATGTTAGAGACCTTGTGCTCCTCCACCTTCCATTTGAAGATGCCCCACAGATGCTCAATAGGGTTTAGGTCTGGAGACATGCTTGGCCAGTCTCCAGCATGATAACGACCCCAAACACACCTCCAAGATGACCACTGCTTTGCTAAAGAAGCTGAGGGTGAAGGTGATGGACTAAACCCTACTGAGCATCTGTGGGGCATCCTCAAACGTAAGGTGGAGGAGCACAAGGTCTCTAACATCCACCCGCTCTGTGATGTCATCATGGAGGAGTGGAAGAGGACTCCAGTGCTGGAAAATAATGGTGGCCACACAAAATACTGACACTTTGGGCCCAATTTGGACATTTTCACTTAGGGTTGTACTCACTTTTGTTGCCAGTGGTTTAGACATTAATGGCTGTGTCTTGAGTTATTTTGAGGGGACAACAAATTTACACTGACATCCATGCTGTACACTCACTTCTTTACATTGTAGCAAAGTGTCATTTCTTCAGTGTTGTCACATGAAAAGATATAATCAAATATTTACAAAAATGTGAGGGGTGTACTCACTTTTGTGAGATACTGTATATATTAGTTCCCTTCAGTTGCCAAAAAAATATTCAACCCCCATTGCAAATCAGGTTTATTGTCAAAAATTTACAAGCATTGAGCTTCTTGCAATAAACAAATCAAACAAAACCAATTGAAATAGTTCAGCACAACATATGCTTCAAGTGGTTTCCCCAAATTCAACTGAAACTTATAATGATTTCTCCAGTTTCAAAATAATTCAACCCCCTGAATAGAATCCCTCACAACAGCACGAATATGTAAAACAGCTGTTGTCTCAAGCCTGATGCAAATAATCAAGGGCTTCATTAGTTGCACCAGGTGTGCTTGAGCAGAAACACATGAAATACCTGAATTGGCTAGAGGTAGAAAATATATTAAATACATTGACAGGGCAGAAAAAGGAAGCTATCAATGACTGCAAACAGATTTGTGAGAAGGCCAGTTGTGAAAAACCCTTGAGTGACTGCAAAAAACCTGCAGCAAGACTTGGTGGGAACAGGCACTCAGCTTTTAGTGAGCACAGTAAGGCGCATACTAAACACAGGTGTACACCACTACTGACCCAAAAGCACAAGTCGGCTCAAGATCATATAAATAACCCTCAGAAGTTTTGGGATTCTGTTCTGTAGAGCGATGAAACAAAGCTGCAACTTTTCAATACGATGGATCGGCAGTATGTCTAGAGAAAGAAGAATGAAGAAAGAACACTCTGACCACAGTCAAGCATGGTGGTGGCTCGGTGATGCTCTGGGCCTGCTTTGCATCCTCTGGCACTGGAAACCTGCAGTGTGTGGAAGGCAAGAGGGAGTCATTGAAGTATCAGGAAATCCTAGGAAAAAACTTCATGCCATCTGTGAGGAAACTGAAGCTTGGGCATCATTGGACCTTCCAACAGGACAATGATTCCAAACATACCTCAAATTCCACCAAGGCTTGGTTGCAGAAAAAGTCCTGGAAGATTCTACAGGGCCATTACAGCCACCTGACATGGGCTCTATAGAAAATCTCTGGTGGGATTTTAAGAAGGCGGTTGCAGCACACAAACCCAAGAATATTACTGGACTGTAGGTCATGGCTCATGAGGAAAGGGCTAAGATTCCTCAGGAAGTTGGTGTCTCGCTATGCATCTCATTTGCAGCAGGTCATAACAGCAAATGGATGCTCTACTAAGTACTAAAGATGCTTGCCATGGAGGGGTTGAACAATTCTGAAGCTGGAGAAGTCATTATAAGTTGCATTTTCAGTTGAATTTGGGGAAACCACTTGAAGCAATTGCTGTGTTGAACTATTTCAATTGATTTGCTTGATTTGTTTATTGCAAACAACTGAAAGTCTGTAAATTTTGTCAATAAACCTGATTTGCAATGGGGGTTGAGTAATTTTGATTGCAACTGTATATACTGTATAATATATGAGAAGGGTTTTTTTTTTTCAAATGGACACACATGAATTTATCATCTATAACTATCACAAGCATATGCAACATGTTATTAATGTAATATAATTCTCTAAAACAGTTTACCTTTGGAAAAAATTCCAGAGTGCAGCAGGCCTTTTCTTGGTACTTTAGGTTGAAATCATAGAATGTAGTAAATAAGGGCCTCCTGCACTTTCCTCATTACCATCCTCAGCCTGTTAAAAAGGTTGATACAAGTGTAATCACCAAAAATGCTCAGTGCCAAAGAGTCCATATGGAAATTTCACAAAGAAAATCTCACATCATAATACAATGATAGTAGTCACAGTGATAATAATGTGTGATAATAAAAATGCACAGCCTCGACTAGTTTGTGATCTAAACTTGTATACTACCTTGAATTATCAGTCTTGGGTAGACTGGTAAAGAAATCAATCTCTCCTGGCTGTGGGCTCAAACCCAAAAAAAGGTGAACATTACTGACAAAGTTCTCAATGATCTGAATCAAAATACAAAACTAACAGAAAGCAGTTGTTTATGTATTATATATTTTTTATGTCATCAAATAAAATTAACACTTGCATCAACTTGTAAAATCAGTGCCTCAGATGGGCCATTAGCAAGAAGACAAAATCCTGGTCTAGGAGTAAATGGCATCAAACCTTGAAAGGATGTGCTTAACCTCATCATGTGTTGACTTTTGCTGTAAAATATTAAAAATCATTTTTCCTCTGGTGGTAATTTGGCTTCCAAAAAATGGTGGTGATTTGGCTTTAGTGGGTGTCCTGGAAAGGTGTGAGCTCTGAAATCAATGTATTGAGAGCATTCAAATAGGCTACATTATCTGAATTACAATTACTAATTACAGGTGCACATATGTGTCCTAAAGTGTGTCACAGAAGTAATATCAATGTCAATCCTGCACAGTCAACTTGCTGGATTTTCTTTTCTATCCCCAACTAAAAGAAGTAGTACTCTCAAAAGACACCAGTTTTGTATAGCATGTCCAGACATCTTCTCACTGCCTTGGCTGTTTTCAGGGAGGATTGTCGCTAGCATTGTCGCTGTTAACACTGTGTAAGTAAAACACTATTCCTGACTTTTCCTGATAACCACTGCGCTGTTCTTGTCATTAATTAGTCTGTCCTATAGATTGTCTTGATAGGACTGTGGTATTTTGAAGCAACAGTTATGTAAACAGCAAGCACCTGATGTTTTTTTCCTGATCAAGACAAAAGATGATCCTTTAGTCTGAGTAATTTATTCATGTCCAAATATTTTCTATAATATCAAAAGCAGCTTTGAATGAATTCATAGGTTATAAACATGATTTACTGTGTGAAGATGCCTAAACACCCCTGACTATATGTAAAACACTTAGCATCTTTATGCAATTAATATAGTGTTAACATGCACATGGAATTAATCTGCATATCTAGATATATTACAAACTATTACATTAGAACTATTAAATACAAGTTCTGCAAAACCTCCTGTAACTATTGAATTCATAACTTACACATATTTATTGATATATAAGCATAACTTAAAAATTATATCTATATATTAATTACATATTTCTTTATTGCAATATGTGTACCCAATTGTGTGTTGCACTCATTGTAAGTACCGCAAGCACCTGTAAACCAGAAACAAATTCCTTGTGTGTGCGAGCATAGTTTTCCAGTAAAGCTGTTTCTGTCTTATATGTTCTTCTATATGAACAGCATCCACTTTAGTTTAGGTGTTGAAAATATGTCTGTGCTTATTGAATTCAGTGTAACCAGTGTGACCATCAGGCATGTAACCAAATACAAATACTTTATTCAGATTGAAGGTTCACAAGGAATCTTTTTGAGACTAAATATGTATATTAGGACTGGGATGCAACAAAGAAGTTACATGAGCATATCGTACAGTTATGAAACCTCCAGGCCATATAAAGATAATGTTTATTAATTAGAATGAGTGGTGGTCATTAGTAACTGCGGGGCTTTGTAACTGCAGTAGTTTATTTTATGCTACTGGTTTTGAGAAATAGAACCAACTAAATTTATTAGAAAATATCGTGGGTGGGTACAAAAAAAAATAACCCCATGAGCAGGATTATCAACAGTCCCATGCACATCTATGTAATTAGTTGATTCTGAGGAACTGTCAGAGCCAGAATTCACACACTATGTTGACAGTGCTGGCATTTCTACGTCTTTTTTTCCCCACATAATTTGCAGTCTTTCTATATATAATTTTAAAAAATGTTGTTTTTAAATTCAGATTTTAAAGTTAAAGCCATGTCCATCTCAGGTTTAATTTAAAAAACAGGTACAGATTTTTACTTTATCTGGTTTTCAAACATGTACTAATATTTTTCAGCTCATTTATTGAGGAGCAAATATATTGTAAAGATACAAGAAAATGGACACACATGTGCCTGTCTCTCCCCCATTTGGTGTTTCCAGCCACTTCTTTATTGTTCTCTCCCACTGATTAGACAACTCAGTGCCAGGCGTGCATCTTTATTGCCTGGTCCCTCCCTCCTCGTCACAATTGTTAATAATGATCCAGTAATATAGTATACAATAAAATATTATACAGACACAAATAGCAACATGAAATCATTCATAAACATTTGCTAATACTTAAACTATGAATTGCTAATTATTTTTTCATCACTACTAAATTATTAGTTATTAGTGGATACACATATTAACAATGACATGTAATTTATACAATTTTGTTTATTTACTTATTCTGGATAAGTAATGATCTGTTAATATCTATTAATTATGTATTAATGAAAGTTATTATAAAGTGCTACCATAATTTGAAGTGACCCATTTTAGGAAATATTGGTTTTGACATTTCTTACACTGCTGCCCCAGTGCATGAATTTACCTTTTACAGCTGCATGATAATAAATTTAGCATAACATAACAGCTTTAGAGTTTAGAGCTGTGTATAAAGATAGCCAGCTGTGTTGATATTTGCTGCACAGTTGCCAAATAAACTATGACTACATGCCAAATAGCACAAAGCACAAAAAATCTCTTCAAGTCCAGACCATCTTGGCCAAGATAAAGCAGTTAGATGAAGATGAATGAATGAATGTTAATTAAGTACTATGAATTATTTCTTTATATACAGGGTGACAAAGGAAAAACCTAGATAAATCTAGAACAGCTTTAATGTGTCTTAGCATAGCTTTCACAAGTCTCTGGAACTGTACTGGATGCTCTAACACAATTTTTCTAACAGACGTTTCCTTAGTTATTGTTTTGTTGATGGTGTGGAGAGCACTGTCTAAAATCTAAAATCTTTCATAGGTGTTTAATTGGGTTGAGATTTGTTGACAAAGAAAAACCTCATAACACCAATTATAGTGACCAGAATTCTACCTGAAATGAATTGAAATTAAATGCATATATGTTTTTCCTATAGTATATATTCATACTTCAGAGATATACAAGACAATAAGAGATCTGGGACACATAGGAGGTGTTTTACTTCCTCAAACACTAAGAAAATAGGCAAAGATTGTGTAATGTAAAATGTATTGTGTAATGTAAAATATACTGTTTAGCATTTTAACAAATAAAAATCATATGGTCTGATTATATATGATAAATAGTCAGTGGAGAGAAAATGAGTGAAGATTAGGAGCTAGCTCAAGCAATTAAGGGAATTATTATTATTATTATTATTATTATTATTATTATTATTATTATTATTATCATTCATTATTTAACACTTAATTTTCTTTAAGCCAAATACACTTAAATATAACAAAAATTCAACTCAGTTAACTCTATTTAAGTGTATTTGGCTTAAAGAAATCAGCTTATCAACTTATAAATTTTGAGTTAAATGAACTTATCGGTTTTACAGTGTGAAACTTTAAAATGGTTGAAAGTACTGGGAAATAACTTTCTTCTGTAAACAGGTTCAGCGTTTGATTTGCTGTGCAAGCCAGACCTGTTGGCATGTTAATTATTCATCATTCTTGAGTGTATGTGATTAGCACAGTACATGACATATCAAGTATAGATGATGGATCCATGGATACTCCTTGCCTGGATGCTCCTTGCCTCTGCCATCTATTGTATTGGTGACAAATGCAAGGAGTAGAGTGGCAAAGTGGATGATTTGTGTAGTGTGAGTAATGAGGGTGTGTCTTTGAATACACCTTTGCCCCCCCCCAGTCACAAATAACATACCATAGAAAAGTACCTCATGAGGGAGAAGCAATAAGATAAGCCCAAACTGTAATTGATGAAACCATTTCATGAGGGAATAAAATATTGGGGGATGATGCATGCCATGTCTCTCTTGTTGGAGAACAGGTTCCCTGTCCTTTAGCTGAAAAATAATTAAATAGCAGCTCTTTGTCTCTGTAGTTAATCTATTATTTTCGGTATCAGCTCAGACACTGAGTAATGGACAGCCATAAGGAGAAATTAAATACTTCTGGATTGAGGTGGACAAAGGTACAACTTTAACTTAAGTAGGCAGCAAGATAATATCCAGAAATTGTAATAATGAGTAAGAATGATTTTGTTGGAATAGACAGTGTACATATGAAGTATAAAAAAAAAAAACTAAAACCACTAGCCTCATACATTGCCCTAACCTTAACTGTTCCTAACTTTTTTATAGGAACTTGCTCACATGACTTAATTTTTCCAATTTTGTCAATCAACGATGGCCTGGGGACACACCAGATATAATAGTTTGTTTTTTTTTTCTAAAATAACTGCATTGTTAATTTCTATGGCATATTAACTTTAGCCTTATATCATGAAAGTGTTTAAGCTCCCCATTCATGTCAATTCTGTAGGAACACAGTCTCATGGTTTCAAATAGTTTCATGGTATTAAATCGTTATTACAAATTCATAGTTTCAAATCCAGTAAGTTCACACATCTGAAAGTTAGGAACAGTGAAGATTAAGCCATGGCTGGGTTATATAGTGTTAATGTCTGAATAACTAATAAAAGGAAAATTCTGTTTTGATGCATGTTAAAACAATAAACAGAGGGCGATTTTGGCATATTATAATAAATCAAACACAGTGGTTTACCTAAGTACTGTGGAACCATAGCATTGTTATAAGTGGCTATTGTTTGAAATATGTCTTGGAAGCCTCAAAATGTGTTTTGTCAAATCAAAGAGCCAACAAAAGTATTTTAACAGCTAAATTATCAATTAATGTAAAAAAAAAAACATTTAAATGTTGACATTGTCCAAACCCTAAACCAGAATGAACACTCAGACTGTCTTGAATATGGCTTGAAGTTTGTGACGTTCATGGAAAAAAGATAACACAAACAGTAGAGGTGATTTATATGACTAAGACAGCATGTAGCAGTGATTCCATGTGTCTGACCTTTAACTCCTACCACTCTGCTGCATATGTTGACCTTCACTTGGAAAATCACTCATTTGCTAATATGCCAAAAAGGGACAACACTGGCATTCAGAGACTGACTAAACTAAAGACAGATTCAGGTTGTGTGCTGAAGCTGAAAGGCCATCATATATCAAATATGGAATCCCACCTCTCTTGTGGGGAAACCACATAGCTATGCAAAATCTGCAACAGTACTAAAACAAAGCTGCTAGATTTAATTTACACTAATATAGGTTTTATAAATTAATACTGTTTGGACAAAGTTACACTATACTGTTTGAATCTGATTTTTAAAGTAATATTTTCCTGGGGATAGCTAACAATGAGCAATATGAGACTGTCAGACTATGTGTCTATGTGGAATGGAGGAAAGGAGGGGAAAACAATAGACATCCTAAAGGAAATGCTCATTGTTTTGCATGTAAGGGATGTTTAGATTTTCATGTCATTCATGAAGATTATATAAATTATCTATAAAGCAATGCTGGAGGGGGCAAATACCATGGCATAGTGGGTAGCATTGCTGCTGCACAACTCCAGGGTTCCTGGTTTGATCCTGAGCTGAAGTTGAAGTTTTGGATGTTCTACCCATGTACACGTCTGAAGTTGTGCAGTGGTATCTGACACCAAGTTGTTAGTAGCAGATCCCTTAAGTCCTGTAAGTTGCAAGGCAGGGCCTCCATGGATCAGACTTGTTTGTCCAGCATATCCCACAGATGCTCGATTGCTTGAGATCGAGGGAATTTGGAGGCCAAGTCAACACTGTGAACTCTTTGTCATGTTCCTCAAACCATTCCTGAACAATTTTTGCAGTGTTGCAGGGTGCATTATCTTGCTGAAAGCGGCCAATGTCATTAGGGAATACCGCTTACAAGAAGGGGTGTACTTGGTCAAGAACTGACTGTTCACTTGTTGTCTAATATATATATATATATATATATATATATATATATATATATATATATATATACATATACATACACACACACAATGAGGGGAAAAAAGTATTTGATCCCCTGCTGATTTTGTACGTTTGCCCACTGACAAAGAAATGATCAGTCTATAATTTTAATGGTAGATTTATTTGAACAGTGAGAGACAGAATACCAACAAGAAAATCCAGAAAAACGCATGTCAAAAATGTTATAAATTGATTTGCATTTTAATGAGGGAAATAAGTATTTGACCCCCTCTCAATCAGAAAGATTTCTGGCTACCAGGTGTCTTTTATACAGGTACCGAGCTGAGATTAGGAGCACACTCTTAAAGGGAGTGCTCCTAATCTCAGTTTGTTACCTGTATAAAAGACACCTATCCACAGAAGCAATCAATCATTCAGATTCCAAACTCTACACCATGGCCAAGACCAAAGAGCTCTCCAAGGATGTCAGGGACAAGATTGTAGACCTACACAAGTCTGGAATGGGCTACAAGGCCATTGCCAAGCAGCTTGGTGAGAAGGTGACAAAAGTTGGTGCGATTATTCGCAAATGGAAGAAACACAAAAGAACTGTCAATCTCCCTCGGCCTGGGGCTCCATGCAAGATCTCACCTCGTGGAGTTGCAATGATCATGAGAACAGTGAGGAGTCAGCCCAGAACTACATGGGAGGATCTTGTCAGTGATCTCAAGGCAGCTGGGACCATAGTCACCAAGAAAATAATTGGTAACACACTACGCCGTGAAGGACTGAAATCCTGCAGCGCCCGCAAGGTCCGCTGCTCAAGAAAGCACATATACATGCCCGTCTGAAGTTTGCCAATGAACATCTGAATGATTCAGAGGACAAGTGGGTGAAAGTGTTGTGGTCAGATGAGACCAAAATGGAGCTCTTTGGCATCAACCCAACTCGCCGTGTTTGGAGGAGGAGGAATTCTGCCTATGACCCCAAGAACACCATCCCCACCGTCAAACATGGAGGTGGAAACATTATGCTTTGGGATGGTTTTCTGCTAAGCGGACAGGACAACTTCACCGCATCAAAGGGACGATGGACGGGGCCATGTACCGTCAAATCTTGGGTAAGAACCTCCTTCCCTCAGCCAGGGCATTGAAAATGGGTCGTGGATGGGTATTCCAGCATGACAGTGACCCAAAACACGTGGCCAAGGTAACAAAGGAGTGGCTCAAGAAGAAGCACATTAAGCTGAAGGTTCGAGTCGCCAAACATCAGCCTCGAAACCTTAATGACTTGGAGAAGATCTGCAAAGAGGAGTGGGACAAAACCCTTCTGAGATGTGTGCAAACCTGGTGGCCAACTACAATAAATGTCTGACCTCTGTGATTGCCAACAAGGGTTTTGCCACCAAGTACTAAGTCATGTTTTGCAGAGGGGTCAAATACATATTTCCCTCATTAAAATCCAAATCAATTTATAACATTTTTGACATGCGTTTTTCTGGATTTTTTTGTTGTTATTCTGTCTCTCACTGTTCAAAAAAATCTACCATTAAAATTCTAGAATGATCATTTCTTTGTCAGAGGGCAAACGTACAAAATCAGCAGGGGATCAAATACTTTTTTCCCCTCACTGTATATATATATATATATATATATATATATATATATATATATATATATATATATATATATATATACACGTATATATACACGTGTATATATATATATATATATATATATACACACACACACACACATACATATGTGTGTGTGTATGTGTGTGTGAATATATATGTGTGTGTGTATATATATATATATATATATATATATATATATATATATATATATATATACCTCCCATTGGCATAGTTACAACCATGCTTTGCAGTGATAAGGATGTTTGGCTGTGTGACAACTCATCTGAAATCATGTCATCTTTTTTGGTATACCCTTGAAGTTGAATGACCCATCTCAATAAGGGGTTCAGAGTGAGATTAAAGATATCACCATATGAATACAGCATGATCAGCCATTACCTCAAATTGACTTTCTTCTATGTGTAATCTACACTATTCCACAGGCAATTACACAACCAGACACTCTTTTCTGGCCTCCATATGATTTCTGACTCCATATGATTTCTCTACTCTAAATAACCTTGAAGCCCATGCTATAACATGCTCCTTCTCTTCATCCCCTGCTGTAAACACGGCACCAATGCCCTTTTCACTATCATTTCTCTGTATTCTAAATGGCTTTTGTTTGTTGAAGACACGAACATCAGAACAAATCTTGGTAGTCTTTTAGGTGTTGTACTTCATCACAAGAATATACCACAACATCATCTAAATCAACAAGCTCAGGTGTGGAGAACACTATAGGATGACTAAATCAACAATGCCCTTCATTAGTCATTGAAACATGAGGTTCTTACTAAAATCAACCACCAAATCAATGTCTGTAAGAAATTCTAATCCAACAATCATACAGTAGGAAAGGCTATATTGTGGTGCAACATGAATGACAGTGAATTCCCCTTCTGCACAAATCCCCAAGCCAGACAATGACACCAAGCATAGATTAGAATATCAATATGAGTAACTTTAACTAATGTAGTTGTATTCTCACTTAAAGTTGTAACTGCTCATATAGTGGATATTAACTTCAGTGATGTGTCGGTTTCTTCTCCTTTGTCTGGGGCCTCTCAGTGTTTATAGACATAGTGCCCACATAGCACTATTGATGTTGCTACACATACTACAAAATAGGTAAAGGGACAGAAAAAAACCCATCCCTGCAGCCACAAGGAGGATTACATGAGGATTACATTGCCTTTCAGTTTTACAATGAATTAACTTAAAATGAGCTTGCCCACCAATTGTTGTTTTTCTTCTTCTCGGCTGTGTATTCTTATTGCCTTTGCCAAATAGATACATGTTTTAGATAATCTTGCTCAATTAGAGTTGTAATCGTAACTAGGTCTTGCCCAGTCTTCACTGTGCCTCTCATCTCAGTAAACTGGCAAGACTAGGGTTACAAAAGTGTAATGTTTCTTTTTCCAGCATTTCAGTATTCTCTTTCATCTGAGACATACTAAACTCTATGTTGATATGCAGAGTCTCTGATGCTTTCCTTTGTTTTCACTCACATATCCTCCTTTATGCCTCAGCAGTATAATCTTCAGTGACAAAGAAACAGAGTAACATTGGACTTCTTTTTGATAGTGACAATACCTACTGTAGAATATTGTTATTTTTATTTCTTAAATATTAAAATATTTGTAAATGATTGAATGTTCAGGTTTTAAGCTTGTACCTTGAAATAAACCTATTCACTGTTGTTGCTATGTGTTGCTATGGAGGGTTCTTTATTTGAGAAGTATTAAGAAATACATAGACTGTACATGACCTTGAGACATGGAAAGAAAGGCAGGAATAGAAGAGTGTAGTTGGAATTGAAGTGCTAAATGGCTGTACACATGAAGCTTCAATAAATTTTCCAATGTTTTTGTGTCTGCCTGCATCTCTTTTCTGAACATTTTCATCCCTACAGCCTCCTATTACTTTAAATAGCAATTTTCTATCTAATTTTAGGACAATAAATGTATTGGAACATGGAAATCAAACAAAATGTGTATTTCAATAAGACCTAGGTTACTACTCTATTTCATTATTCAAGTTTTAGTCTTCTGACAAATAATATTTATATTTAATTACTTGTAATATAACAAATCATATTCATATTTTATTATTTGGATATGAAAAATAATACTTATATTTCATTAAGCATAATAATATACTCTTTCAATTTTGGTTCACTTGACTGAAGGAGCTAATGAACCTGAGTGGAGCAAATACAAAAATTAAGTTTGTTTGATGAAACTTTTGATTTTTAACAATGAGAGGCATGTACAGTTACCAACCTGTGTTAGAGAAAACTACATATATTTGATTATTGCAAATAATTCTTTTTTCATCAGATTAGATTATGGAGGCATTTTAAATTTGGCATGGACAAAGTATGAAACCTTGAGTGCACAAGATGTCATTCAACAGGAACCTGGTGGATAGGATGTGATCTCTCACATACAGTCCCATCCAAATGTACTGGAAAAATAAGGCCAATTATTTTGTTTTTGCTATACACTGAAGACATTTGGCTTTGTTTTTAAAAAGATGATTGAAACAATAGATCAGATCTTCAGCTTACATTTCCTGATATTTACATCTAGATGTGTTAAACAACTTCAAACATGGCACCTTTGGTGACAGGCCACCCAATTTTAGGTGAGCAAAAGTATAGGAACAGATTGTCTTAAAGTAAACTAGCACTAAAGTAAATAGCACTTAATATCTGGCTGCATATCCCTTGCTTCAATAACTACATCAAACTGCCGACCCACTGACATCACCAAACTCATGAATTCTTTTTTGTGAAGTTCATCTATGTTTTTCTCCCTTCATTTTCCACTCCAGGAGGTGAAATACATACTCAGTTGGGTTAAGGGCTGGTGATTGATGTGGCCAGTCTAAAACCTTCCACTTTTTTCCCCAGATACCTTTGTGGAGTTGGAATTGTGTTTTAGGTCATTGTCTTGCTGCATATTGTTGTGTTGTGTTGTCCTGTGGTATGGCCTCTATATTTCTGCTCTCAAGTCTTCTTTGAATATTGGATTGTGATACATTTGGAGGTTGCTTGTGATATCACTGACTGTTGTTTTTTGGCGGTTTTCTTCACAGCTCTCAATGTTTCTGTCAACCGCTGTTGTTCCTTGGCCAACCTGTTCAGTGTCTGGTTGTTAGTAGACCAGTGGTTTCTTTCTTTTACATGACATTCCAGATTGTTGTATTGGCTATGCCCAATGATTGTGCAAAGGATCTGATTGATTTGCCCTCTATTCTCAGCTTCAAAATCGCTTGCTTTTCTCCCAGACAGCTCTCTGGTCTTTATGTTAGTTTAACCTTTTTAACAAAAAAAAATTGAGTCTTCACAGGTGAAAGCCAGGGCTCGAACTTCTAGTAGACATTCAGAGTTATTAATTCTTTAAAACAATCAAACAGGGCACACATTTGCAACAAGAAACACCTGTCAGCCATATGTTCCAATATTTTTTATATTTTAATAAATAGGCAGGTTCAAACAAAAGGTGCCAAGTCGTTTAACACTCCTTGATGTAAATATCAGGAAGTGAAAGCTGAAATTATGATCTATCATCTTAAATTCATCTTTTGATTTTAAACACAAATGGCATCAGTGCATAGCAAAAACATAAGATCTGTCCTTAGTATTCCAATATTTTTAGTATGTCAGCCACTCCAACATTTCACAATTCCAGTGGTATGGGTTTGAGTGGGGAATGTAATAAGTGAGCTTGTACAATGGCCATATCTTATCTTTTTCTGTCCATTTTCCAATATTATTACATATTCTCCATAACAAGATCTAGATACACAGTTGCTACATGAAATGGCAAAGGCACAAGAGAAAAGACAGGCATCCGGCTTTCTCTGAACTGTCAGATAGGAATAAAGGTGGAAAAAAAACTATGGGACTATAATTAGACAGATACCACTCTGAACAGCAAATGAAAATCAAAGATGCACCCAAAGCTAAAGCAAACTTTCTCTTTGTGTCTTATGTAAACAGCAAAAACTCATATATATATATATATATATATATATATATATATATATATATATATATATATATATATATATATATATATATATATATATATATATATATATATATCGTGATTTCCGGACTATAAGCCGCTACTTTTGTCACACGCTTTGAACACTGCGGCTTAAACAATGACGCGGCTAATTTCTGGATTTTTACGGGCTAACGAGCTTCATGCCGCCAAAACATTTAGCCTCGTCACATCGGACCAATAAAATTACCGAACAGGTCACAGTGGACCAATGAAACTGTTCGAATTAAATCAAACGCACTCAGTCATTTTGCGCTTCATGCACACACCCTCTTCATGGAAAACACACGAAGAAATGCATATGATGCAGCTTTCAAGTTAAAGGCAATCGATCTGGCTGTCGAAGAAGGAAATAGCATGCGAAGAGCAACTTTTGCTCAGGTTTGCCAGTGGATCCTAACAGCGTGGAGCAGTGTCAAAAAATCTACTATCACCAACGGGTTTCGAAAGGCTGGACTGCTGCGTGATGAAGAGGACAGCACAAGCTCAAGGCTGAATTTGCCTCGAGATGTAAGTGACATTGAGAGCGACAACGAAAGAGAGACTGAGGAAGTGTGTGACGAAGTGCCGGTGATTCTGAGGCTGTTCAATTCCGACACTGAAGAAGACGACTGTAGTGGTTTTAGTGCGCAGAAGGAAGATGAAGATAGCGATCAATGACTTTTCCTGGTAGGCAACTGTATTTTTATTTTTATTTAATTTTTTTAACCAGCCGTGTTACAGGCACTGTTCGGAAAAAAAACATTTACGGTACGTATTTAATTAAAAGTTAAAAATAAATCTTTGTGTAACATCTTTCTGTGTAAATATCTCATGTTACAACGTGGACACCTGCGGCTTATAGACAAGTGCGGCCTATATATGTACAAAAAAATTTCTTTTTAAAGTTAGTCGGTGCGGCTTATATTCAGGTGCGCTCAATCCGAAAATTACGGTATACAAAAATACTAAAGCATTAATACCTTTTTGCTAAGGATTACGAATTCCTCAGTTTGGCTGGAATGCTGTGACAGAATAAATCAGAAATTTCAAAGAGCTAGCAGTTCACTAAAGCAGTGGTCGTGAACTTTTGTCATATCACAGCAAACCAGCGAGTCCATTTCCCAGAATGTACCACCAACTACAAACATGGCCGAAGAGGACTACACTTTTCACATACACGCACACATGCGTTCACCTTCTCTGGAGTTCTAATCAGAGACACCTGTTCCCATTTACACTCGTAATCACACCACACATAAAAGAGACTGTTTGAACACAATGTCATTGCGAAGTATATGCTCAGTCTCTGTCATAACCAAAACTTTCTAAATGTTGGTATTCTGGTTATGGACATTGTTTACTCTGTTGACCCTGATTCTCTGCCTAGCTGGTTTGCCTGATTGTATGACCAATGCCTGTTTAACATTGTGAAATTTGGATTTACCCTTTGGACTTGTTGTTTTTGGATTAAACTTCATAACCTGCGCTTGCTTCTATCTGTGCCTCCTTTACGAGACACCTATGGCTTGTGAGACACATGGGGCAGTTCCCAGCTACAGTAGTTTACGTTACTATTTTTGCACTGAATTTCGTGACACACTATAATACTCTGTGGCTAGTGATACCGCACCAAAGTTCCCCGCAAACTTATGTTGCTTATTTTATGCGGAATTTGTGGTGCTCTGTGCTCCTCGGTGCTATCCGGAGACTAATAGATTGTAGATATCGCTATTACCCCTCTCCTTTGACCTTTGACCCAAAATGGTGCCAGTGTACCTGTCAGCATGCAGTCTCTCTTGTCTCTCCCGTCTATTACAGTTTGTTCTATCTGTTATGTCTGTTCGTCTGGCATCTGTGCTGTTTTTACTGTGTATTGTGCCACACAGGTATCATGTAGATTCATTGTTGACCTAGAATCATCAGGCTTTGCTTAACATCAGAAGCTGTCTGGGAACTCATCTGCGATTTTGTCCTACTCTGTATTCTCATTTTCAATCCTCGTCCAGCCGACCCGCGGTGGAGTGCGCTCGCCAGCTACCTTGCTGCTTTGCTCCTCTAAGGAAGCGCCGCAGCAAGAGAGGGAATCGTGCTGGTGGTCGGGTGAGAATCAGACGGGCAATCGCTTCCTCCATACAATCGATTGAGTTTCCCTTGGTTACTATAAGCTTGGAGGGACTCCACTTGATGCGATGGTCATGGGATTACAGATATGTTTTTCATCTGCCTATTTTCTCAGACTTCCTACACTCATCTAATTGCTCTGCTCCTCCACGATTACGGATTCATCAGAGATGAGTGAACTGTTTAAATCTTTGCCAACTGGAATTCGTTTCACCGGATATGACCTCGTTACCTCAGTCTCCTCTGAATATGGCCCTAGTTATCTGTGTCTGTGTGCAACAAAACTTTCATTTTAAATGACTTTTCTGCCAGGCATAACTTGGATATTTTATTCCTGACGGAGACCTGGGTTAGTCCTGGTGAGTCAACAGTCTTCGAGGAGCTCTGTCCGCCGAACTGTTGTTTTATTAGTACTCCAAGGCCTTCTGGCAAGGGTGGTGGGGTTGCTATGGTTTTTAAACATTCACTTAACATACGGACAGTTTCTGTTGGGATTTACTTGTCGTTTGAGGTACAGTGTGTTGTGTTAGAGTCGACCTCTTCCACGCTATTCTGTGCTTTGATCTATAGGCCACCTAACCTGGACAATGCTTTTTTTAAGTGATTTTTTTCTGATTTTTTAACTTCTATTGTTCCGTTGTATGATCGTATGTTATTATTGGGTGATTTTAACATGCATGTCTGCTGCCCTGGTTGACCCTTGGTTACTGAATTTTGCAATATCTTGGATTCTTTTGGTCTTATTCAACATATAAATCAGGCAACACATGTCCTTGGTCATACTCTAGACCTTATATTGTCATATGGAACCGCTGTTGATAATGTTAATATTGAAGATGCTTCCTTCTCTGATCACAAGCCCATTGTTTTTAATGTCCCTTCTGCGAGTTCTGCCATTGTGACAAGGCCTTCAGGCGATTACTCTTGTTTTATTCATTCTTTCACTGCATCTCAGTTTAGTGAAAGTTATCTAGCTAATGTTGTTGAAACATCTACCTTGAGTGCTGCAGAGTGTTCTTCTGGGCCTGACGATTTGATTGCCTTATTTGACACATTTTGCTCTAATATTTTAGATTCCACTGCCCCTTTTAAGCTGAAACAACCAAATCGTAAATCTTATAACTGGCTGGACTATAATACTCATTCTCTCAGACAGGCTTGTCGTAAAGCCGAGCAGAGATGGAAGCATGATCATTTAACTGTGTCCTTTCAGATTTTTAAAGATTGTTTGTTTAAGTTTCAGAATGCAGCAATGTCAGCTAGGTCTAGGTATTCCTCTGACTTAATTACTACACACTGTCATAGACCAAAGATTTTATTCACCACAATAAATTAAATTATTAATCCAAGTTGCCAATTCCATGGGGAACCCTCGGCTGAACTTTGTGAGAAGTTTTTAATGTTTTTTGCTGATAAAGTAATTACCATTCGTTCTTCCTTCACATCACAGTTCTCAGACATGTCCCTGAATTCACTGGCTATACCGGTTTCCTTTGATCAATTTCAACATGTTTCTCTAAAGTAACTGTGTGATATGATTAACCACATGAAAATAACAGCCACTACACTTGATGATGTTCCCTCCATGATTATGAAAACAACTTTTTCTGAAATTGGCCCCCATATCCAGGTGTTGATAAATTCATCTTTGGATGCTGGGGTGGTCCCAAATTGTTTTAAGCATGCTATTGGTCAACCTTTGCTTAAGAAACAGGGTTTGGATGAAGGTTGCTTTAATAATTATCGGCCTGTCTCTAAGCTATCATCTGTCAAAGCTGTTAGAGAAAGTGGTACAGTCACAATTGCTCCTGTTTTTAAATTCAGCTATGCTATTGGAACCTTTACAATCTGGCTTCACTGCTTATCATTGCACGGAGTCTGCTTTGTTAAAAGTGTCCAATGGCATTTTACTGGCAGTGGATGCTGGGAAAATTACTGTGTTGATGCTACTAGCTCTTACAGCTGCCTTTGATACTGTAGACCATAACATACTACTTTGGTGCTTAGAACATCTGTTTGGTATCAAGGGTACTGCCGTACAATGGTTCAGCTCATAGCTTAAGGACAGGTCGTTCTCGGTAGCGTTGGGTAATTTCTCCTCATATTCCGCTCCTATTATTAGTGGTGTACCTCAAGGCTCCATTCTGGGCCCACTTCTTTTTAACTTATATATGTGTCTGTTGGGGAATATTATTAGGGCACACAATGTCTCTTTTCATTTATATGCTGCTGATACCCAGTTATACATTCCATTGAAATCTGGTGACTCCATTCAGCCATTGTTAGACTGTCTGGACGACATTAAAAAATGGTTAACAAATAATTTCCTCAAACTTAATGAAGACAAAACCAAAATAATTGTTTTTGGCCCCTTGAGATTGAGAAATGGTCCCATTAATGAGCTTCGTAACCATTTCCCCTCAATTTCTTCCCAGGTTAGGAATCTTGGCATCATTCTGGACTCAGAATGATTCTTAACCAAGCAAATAAATTCGGTTGTTAAGAATAGTTTTTATCAACTATGGATTATTTCTAAATTTAAAACATTTTTGTCTTTCCAAGATTTAGAGAAGGTTATTCATGCTTTTATCACTTCACGCTTGGACTATTGTAATTCATTATACTTTGGTCGTCCTCAGTAATCTCTGGGTCGTCTCCAGATGGTTCAGAATACAGCTGCAAGGCTGTTGAATAGGGCAAAGAAATTTGATCGTGTCACCCCAATTTTACCATCGCTCCATTGGCTCCCAGTCCATTTTAGGATTCAGTTTAAGATTCTGATATTCATTTTTAAAACTCTTAATGATCAAGCTTCTTCCTATCTCAAGGATCTTCTTACACCTCATTCATCGAACAGACTTCTAAGATCTTCTGATAGGTTTCTTTTGCATGTCCCTCATTTCCAGTTAAAAACAAAGGAGGATAGAGCTTTCAGTTGCTGCCCCTCGTCTATGGAATCAATTGCCACTGGACATCTGCCTTGCACCTTCTATTACCACTTTTAAAAAGAGGCTTAAAACATCTCTTCTCCCAGTGATTTTAATCTAATTATTACTATTGTTTATTGTCTGTTTTTATTTAGTTTTATTCTGTTTTTTATTTTTACTTTCTTTTCTCTGTTCAGCACTTTGGTCAGCTTTGCTGTGTGAAACGTGCTATATAAATAAAATGTACTTACTTTACTATATATTATCTTCACATTCCGTGAACATTCCTGCTCTTAGCCTTTCAGTTCTATCCGGAGGCATTTATTATTGAGGCAATCACGGCACACAGCTCTATTACCACAGGCTTCCTGCTGTCATGTCATGTGTATGCAAATGCTGTACTCCTTGATGATGGCCATGATATCTCTCCGTCCTCTGTGGGACTTCAACATCTAAGAGATGCTATCACGGACTTGTGCCCGCACTGTAGTCTGCTGCCCATGTTGGAGAGACTGCTCTGTCTCGTAGAGTTGGACCCCAGTTTGGAGGTGGGCCTTGTGGGGTCTGAGCTACCCCTGCCACACGGACTCAGGAACATTGTGCATCTGTGACCTGTGATCTGTAACCCCCACACACACACACACACACACACACACACATCTAGAAAAAAAATGTGAATTCCCAGAGGGATAGTATGGAAGAGACTTCTCTTTCTAAGACTGTGGCTGTCCTTTCTTCTGAGATGTTCGACATAAAGCGTCTCCTTCAATCACTTCAGCTGGTAGGATCTGCCATTCATGCAGCTATAACAGAGGTGGATCAGGGTAGTGCCAGTAGTAGAATTGGGGATGAGTCTCCCAACTCTCCTGTTCTTTAATGTCAGCCTGACTTGGATGTGCTCTCTATAAGTGCTTCCGAATCGTTGTTTCATGACAACAGTGAAACTATGGATGATGCTATACAACCTTCCCCCCAGGATGTTAATCCTGGGTTCTCAATGACAAAGTTTCAGTGGAAATTCGGTTCAGTCATCAAGGCAGACCCCGTCCCCTTCGGATGATGCTGTTGCCATTCTCCAGATGATTGTTGCTCGTCAAGGGCTAGACAAGGTGTCTGCCCAACCAGCTCAGTCCAATATCTTTTTTAGACAGCTCTCAGCCAGAGCTTCCTTTGCTATGCCACCATGCAAAGATTTTGTGGCAGAGTTCTCAAGCACCCTCATAGGGACTAATGCATCTAAGCGGCAATCGAAGACTGCTCGTACACTGGCGTCTATGGCTGTTGCAGATTCTATTGGAGTGGGCCGAGCTCCAGAAATTGAGCAATCTGTTGCAGCCCTAGTGGTGTTACCCGACAAGGCTTTATGGGGCAATGTTCAATGCCCCAGTACCCAATGTGGTTGCACAGACTCAGTCATGAGGAAAGCATATGACTCTGCTGCCTACATAACCCATTCAGAGAATACAGTCTGTCAATTGTACCTTGCTACTTCCGGTACATTGAAGTCAGCAAAGGATGATCCCTCAGTCTCTCAGTTCCTGTAGACGGCACCCCTGCCCATGGGCCATGTGACCCACAAGCTGGGTAAGCTTACCACAACAGTCCTGGTGGTGACCGCCAAGCATGGCTTGTTCAGGCAAAACTGCCTGAACAAGCCATGCTTGGCAGCCACCGCCAGGACTGTTGTGGTAAGCTTACCCAGCTTGTAAGCTGGTTACAAGCTTACCCAGCTTGTAAGCTGGTTACAAGCTTACCCAGCTTGTAACCACTGTTGTGGTAAAAGGACTCTGCAGGACCTTCCCGGGCACCTCTTTGGGCCTAAGGTTACAGAGCTATGACCACCAAAGGTCACATCCATAAATCCTGAGTTGCTTGGGCTAGCCCTCGATTGTTTTTCAATGCAATGCCTACAGTATTGGAAGAACAAATTGGTGTATCCCTGGGTTCTGACAACCCTGGACAGGGGTTATGCCCTGCAGTTTTGACACTTCCCGCCCCCCCGCCCAAACATTGATAGTGATGAAGTTCATATAGTGGCTCTTTAACAGGAAATCTGTGCTCTGTTGCAGAAGGGAGTCATAGAAAAGTTTAACCCCCTCGTTCAGAGGAATATTTTTTATTCAACTTATTTTCTTGTTGCAAAAGAGACTGTAGTTTTCGTCCATTTAAACCTGTTCCTGAAGACTCTGCCTTTTTGAATGTTACGCACAGATAATGTTCTTTGGTCTGTCATGATGGGGGATTGGTATACAAGCAATGACTTGAAGGACGCATACTTTCACATTCCGATCACTCCTCAACACAGAAAGTTCCTATGTTTCAGTTTCAAAAACCAAGCTTACCAGTTCAAGGTCCTTCCATTTGGTCTGTCCCTGGCCCCTCGTGTCTTCACAAGGTGCATGAGTGCAGCACTGTGTCCACTGTGGTCCAGGGAAATGTGCATTGTGCCTTACCTGGATGACTGGCTGATTTGTGCCCCAATGAGGCATCAAGCTGTCTGCTATACCAGACTGCTTTTGGAGCATGTGAAGAGACTGGGCCTCACAGTGAACATGACGAAGCGTTGCCTGAGTCCCTCACAATCAATTATCTTTATTGGAATGGCTCTGAACTCCCATACAATGTCTGCTACCCTGTCACACACTTGGACAGATAAGATTCTACAGCTCCTTGCTCGTTTCCAGCTGGGAGCAATGTTGCCATATGGTTTGTTCCTGCTGCTTATGGGAATGCTTATTGCTGCCACTTGAGTGATTCCTCTGGGCCTGCTCCACCTCAGGCCTCTCCATCAGTGGAACAACAGCAGAGTATTTTTGTGATTTTTTTGTTTGTTTGTTTGTTTTTTTTAAACAAAAGGTTAAACAATAAAGACAATTTTTCACAACCTTCTTTGCTCATATTTACCAAGGGTACCAATATTAGTGGAGGGCACTCTATAGGCAGAAGCTGTAAAAAATCAAATATTCAGTTTGTCAACTGCAGAGTCCATTTTCTGCTTTATACTTTGATACCTCACTGATGCACCAGTTGTAGCAGACATTGGAGGTACTTGTACATTTCCACATTTGTTTCCGTAAATGGCTTTTTTGAACTGTGTAAACACCCCCACCAGGGACCAGAGAATAAATGTAATGATTCTGCACAAACTATAATGTAAACACAATAAATTGAGTTTTTTGCGAACAGTAATGAAATCTAAAAATCGGCCTGGTCAATAAGGCATTGAGCCACAACATTCTATATATGTTTCTTCTAATGCAGTAAAGAGGGTCATCAGAAGGTCATGTTGCTGGACTACATATTGTGGGAAATACCCATTAGATGAAATGCTGTTCAATGATACATCCCAATCTAAGCCTTCTCCTCTCATCATAATATTTCCTTTAGTGCAATCGGAGGCCAACAAAAAAAGCCTGGTCATATTAAAAAATGTGTTCTTAATATATTAGTATAATGTTACTGGATTAACTGTTGGCTCATATAAAAACATCAATAATTTAATGTGGACAATAAATAAGTAAACCTGAGTAATATTAATATTTTTATACCCATAGTACTACAACCCCAATTCCAAAAAAGTTGGGATGCTGTGTAAAATGTAAATGAAAACAGAATGCAATGATTTGCAAATCTCATAAAGCCATATGTTATTCACAATAGAACATGGAAAACATATCAAATGTTTAAACCAAGGAAATATACCATTTTAAGGAAAAAAAATAAGGTAATTTTGAATTTTATGGCCTCAACACGTCTCAAAGTTATGACGGGGCAACAAAAGGCTGGAAAATTAAGTGTTACTAAAAAGAAACAGCTGGAAGTTGATTGGCCTCTGAAAGTATTGGAACAGCAAGACCAATTCTTCTGTTTTTGCTATACACTTCCTGTTTTAGCTTTCATTTCCTAATATATATCAGGGTACAATGAAGACATGTATGAGGGCTCTTCTCTGTTCTGGCACCCATTTGGTGGACTAAGCTTCCATCCTACCTCTGGCTGTCTAAACAGCCGAGTCACTGGCTGTCTTGAAATAAAGATTAAAATTCTATTTCTTCACTAAGCACTTAAATGCACTCAGTCCACAATGCAGCATCATGACATACTGTATAGTATGATAAGATTCACTTACAGATTTATATAAGTTTTTAGTGTTAGATCTATCCAGCAGGCTGACAGAACTTTGACATGGAGACAACAGACCAGCCAGCAAATTATGTGCACAAAAATCCTGTCCTTAATATCTGATAAAGCCAAGATTGCCTAATTAATTTCACTGCTCATGGGCAAACTGTTTGACTTATTCGATCTGGTCTGTGAAAAATGTTGTGATCCTACAACAATTTTGTTGCAAGAGGCTGGTGATTGTCTACTAACATTAAAGCAACATACTGCATCTGAATATGCCTTAGGATTTAGAACTCTAGCTGCAGACAGGAGATGAAATGAACCATCCCTCACTGATTAATTCTGTCAAGGACTCAGGAAAGATGCTATCATAGAGTTGGCTTGAAAAGACAGCCATTCATCATTGGACTTTCTAATTGACTTAGCCACCTGTCTGGCAGAAGGGGGAAACCTACCCTCACTCAAATCTCTTCCTCATTGGGAAGAAAGAATAATCTCACTCAAAAAACTATGCAAATTGGAAACTACATTGACTACATTGGGGCACCAGTAATGCTTCTGTTGTGAGCATTCTCATCACATCAACCTGTGTCCCACTTGCCTCAATAATTGGGTGGATGGCGCATGATGATTTTTGTGAGTGCACAAAAATCTTCACATTTCTTCTTCAATTTAAGTGAAATTATTCAAAAACCAAGTTTGCTATCTCAGCACTCATCGAGACCAGAGTGCAGGAAACGGCATAGATCATTCCTAATATAAATTCATGGACAGCAGCCCAGTTGTAGTGATTTTATTTCTTGTTACCTTGTATCCAACTATCCTTATGTCCTAGGATTGCCCTAGCTTCAAATGCAAAACAAGAAATCATAATCTGGTCCCCTTAATCTGGTTCCCACTTCATCAGCATATGCCGGAAATTCTTTGAACAAAAAAGGGGAGGTGGATTTTTTCCATATACTGATTATCTGCATTTTCATCAGGTCTTGCTACCAATTTCTCTTAACGTAAGCCCATATCTTTACCAAAGTAGACCTAATAAATGCATATCATATTGGAGGGTGAAATGAATGGAAAACAGCCTTTAAAACTTTAGGAATTTCTAAATATTTAGTCATTCCATATGGCCTAGTAAATGTCCATTCTGTGTTTAGAGCTACTACTTTCTACTAATAATCTTTGGATTTGCTCTGTGTCATATCACAGCAAACCAGTGACTACATTTCCCATCCTGCACTGCGGCCTACAAACATGGCCACAATGGACTACACTTCCCACACACACGCACACATTCACGTTCTTCAGAACGCTAATCACACTCCTGTTTGCAATCTCACACACACTCACACCACAGTATATAAGAGACTGTTCATATACTATGACTTTGCGTAGGATTGAGTTTAACACTTTACCAAGCGGTTGTTCTTTGTTCTCGTCTCATTTCGTTTCCCGACTCTGATTCAAGCCTCGCCCTATTTATGCCTGTTTGCTGATCACCTCACCCATTGCTTGTTTTGACCACGCTTCTGTCTAATGATTTGGATTTGTCTGCCTGTCGCTCGTAAATAAAGTCTTCATTTGCATCCATCCTCAACTCCTTCACGTACTGGAACATGACACATTGTGTATCAGTTTACACATCACTTGATGCTTTGCCTATTCTATGATTATTTTGTTGTTGTGTCCTCTTGTTTTGTTTATGTTCATTGTTAATAAACTTATCCCTGCTCTTACAAACACTAGTCTATGGATCATAAATCACCTATATAAATTTAATTTTATTATAGACTTTTTTTAGTCTGAAATGTTTTAATCTAATGGCCACTGTAAAAGCAAATAAAAAGTAAGTAAATACATGTGTTTGTTTAGATTGATATGAATCAGGTCATTTACTGAGATATGCTCACAGTGGATAGAAATTCTAGTCACACCGATGCATCTTTGAGGTCGGGTGAGTTTTAAGGAAATAGGTGAAAAGAGAGAGAGAAAGAGAGCTAAAGGGATTCAATCAAACGTGTAAAAGCATCTCCATGGAAACCAAGGTCATCATGCATAAAAGGTAAATGCATGTTTTGCTGTATATGGTAAGATATATTTGAATATAGGAAGTGTTAAACTGAAACTTCCAAATGAGAACACAGTCCCCTCCAAAAGTATTGGAACAGCAAGGCAAATTCTTTTGTTTTCATGATATATAGAAGACAAATGAATATGAGATGACAGATCAGGCTTTCAGCTTTTTTTCCTTATATTTACAGCTAGATGTTTTAAACAACTTAAAACATGGCACCTTTTGTTTGAACCCACCAATTTTTCCAGCGATCAAAATTATTGTGACTGATAGGTCTTTCTTGCTGCTCAGATGTGCCCAACTAAATTGATTGTTTAAAGAATTAATAGCTCTGAAAGTCTATTCTTGGCTTGAGCCATAGGTTTCATCTATGAAGACTGCATTTGTTGTTAAAAAGGATAAACCAATATGAAGACTAGCGAGCTGTCTATGGGAGAAAAGCAAGCCCTCTTGAAGCTGAGACAAGGGGGAAAATCTATCAAAGTACAAGTCTTGGGCATAGCCAATACAACAATTTGGAATGTCCTGGAAAAAGAAAGAAACCACTGGTCTATTAACAATCAGACATGGTACAGGTTTCCAAAGGAAAAGAAGTTGATGACAGAAACATTGTGAGAGCTGTGAAGAAAAACCCCAAAACAAATTATTGACATCACCATCAAACTCCACAGGTAGGGGTAAATGCATCACAATCCACCAAAGAAGACTTTAAGTGGAGAAATATAGCGGCCATACCACAAGATGCAACCCAATCATCAGCAGTTACAATCAGAAGGCCAGATTGGAATTTGCAAAGAAACACAGAGATGAGCTGTGTTCCAGAAAGTTCTGGAACCAAGATTAACCTCCAGCACAGTAATGAAAAGGCCAAAGTATGGAGAAAGAAAGGATCTGCTCATGATCCAAAACATAGAAACTCATTAATCAAGCACAGCTGAAGTAGTGTCATGACTTAGGCTTGCATGGCTGCTTCTGGAATGGGCTCACTAATCTTTATTGATGATGTAACTCCTAATGGTAGCAGCAGAATGAATTCAGTAGTCTACAGAACCGATCTGTCTCCCAATTTACAGAGAAATGCATCCAATCTAACTGGGAGGAACTTTATCATGCAGCAAAACAATGACCCAAAAAGCACCTGCTCAACAAAGGACTTCATCTGAGAAAAAAGTGGAACATTTTAGACTGACCAAGTTAATCACCAGACCTTAACCCAATTGAGTATGCATTTCACCACTTAAAGCAGAGACTAAAGGGAGAAACCCGCCAAAACAAACAACATCTGAAAGACACTGCACTCTAAACACACATGTTTAGGCTCAACAAAAAAAACATAATGCAACAGTTTGCCGTGTTATGACAACTTCTAATGAAAATTATGTTCAACCAATGAACTATATTGAGTTAGAGAAATTAGTTTCCTCTATAATCAAAGGTATTTTAACACAATTTTAAATAAACACAATAAATTGTAGCATAATCACAAGTTTTTAAGTTTATTGCTCATAGACATGAAATTGTTCCAAGTAGTTTTTTCACATTATTTAAATGGAATTTTTAAAGGGAACCTTGACTATGAAGACTTGTATGGCTTATTAGATTAACGCTGACATCCGCTATATAAATCCTCTATATAAAAACACTGTAGATGTCAGTTGTTTTTTAAATAATAATAATCCTTGCACTTTTAGGCCGCCATTTCTGTTTATGTTGAAATGCATTCTGAGTAGTGACGTTAAATGATTGCAACGGTCTTGATTCTCCAGCGACCCCACAGTGATATAAACATGTCTTCAGCATTTTCAATTGGAACCCGAGCGTAACATAAACAAGGAGGCTAATATAGAAGACATTACTCAAAATATACATCAAAATGAAGATGATCAGAGAAGTGATGAGGTTAGAGTGGAGCAAAATAGATAGTGTCTGTGTAGCAACTGCACATCTATGCCAACCGAGAGCATTTGTTGTTCATGGTAAGCATATGTATTAAACTATCATTTTATGATGAAACTTATTCTAATATCAATAATTTTATAATAATTAATACATTTTTTCACTGTCGTATACTTTATCCTGTTAAAATTCCCACAGCCCGCTAGTGCACTGTCACCATTTTATAAGCAAATCAACACAGCTTTTGTGTGTACGAAGGTACTCATACCTTTGGAAAGCTAAGATTCTTGTGTTTCATTTGATATAAACCATTTCAAGATACAATTACAACAGCAGCTACAAACAATGTCTCTGTCAGACCACTGATATACAGACAAATACTTATGAAACGGAGGCAAGTCACCTCATATGAAGCCTCATTGTAATCTACTGATCAATAACATCCTGACAAAAAAACAGTCTTGTTACACTGGCAAAGGTCCAAACAATCAAATTATGTAAAAATATTTAGTCCACCTTTCAACAGAGACCAAAACCATGCATGTATTCCAAATGGTTCAAGAACAGCTTTAATTTTACTTAGGGTATGCCTTGGCTAGGTGTTTTAGGCTAATTTTACAGGAGATTTGCATTATGAGAATATACAGAAAAAATGCACTAACAAGATGCTTACCATCACAGCCCTAATCAGCACCTCAACTAGTTTCCTTTAAAAAAAAAAAGGGATATAGAGGTATATGTAGAACTTTTATTATATTACAAGTATATGAAAATACAAATTAAACTGTTTTGCTATTGTATCACTCTATATTGTTTTCTACAGTTCGAGCTGACATTTCAATTATTTGATGCTTCTCCCCCACAGTTATATATTTTGAAAGAGAGAGTACAGAGTAGAGTTACATTTCACAGCATGTCATAACAACAAACTTCATGCTTTATGACTGCTTTTAATCTATGAATGACAACACAGCTCTGTTCTTGTATCTTTGTGATATTTACTACATTAAGAAGTACATTTCACATTTTATGTGAAATTCAAGACTAGAATCTCCAAATGCTAATGTTTATGGGTGGGCAATATGACTACAATCTTATATAACAATAACGATACATTTTCTCAGGTAGGTCTATCAATAGTATTCAAATGAGAAATACTAAGGAAATTGAATAACGTAATTAAATGTAAAATAAAATGGACTTCACTGTATGACATATACAGTGATTCTTATTAAATTTACTGAAGTTATTCAGTCAAATGTGTGAGTGAGTGATATTCTCTTTGTCTATTGTTATTTAATTAACATTAATGACACAGCAGCAGATTTATTAGATTGCTGTGACTTTAAGACCTAATGCACAGATCCAATGTACTGTACAGACACACCTCAGATTTTTTCCCAACTGTTTACATTCACTTAAGACATGTGTTTGCATGAATACTCGACCAGACCTTCATTTTGACATGATGTGTGTGTATTTATATGACCGTCCAAGCATAATAAGCTAAAGAGAACTCAACAGACTGAAAACTCAATAGAATATGCATGAACGCTGCTTACGTACTCCCAGTACAATCTCAGCCAGTGACTTTACTTTCATATAGCGCATTGCTATAGCGAAGTGTACTAGCAGCGAAACTCTTTCATACAATTAATTTTACAATTAAACTATTATATTATTTATTTATATATATATATATATATATATATATATATATATATATATATATATATATATATATATATATATATATATATATATATATATATATATATACACACACACACACAAATATGAGACCTCCTCAAAGTTCAACTCTTAGTCTTCCATGTTTAAATGCATCTTTTTTTTTTTTTTTACTCTGCAACAGTGATTCAAATTAAATGTAATGAAGGTTAATGTTTTTTTTTTAAACTCAAGTAAATGTATTATAATTTAACTGCACTCAAAAACGTACCATTACAGTGAACCATGTACTCAAGTTGTCATGGACTGGAGGAGGTGGTTCCAAGTATAGATAATTAAATGTCTCATGGCAGATATAGTAGCAGACATTGAGTTTAGCTTAATCAAAGAAGTATCTTTGATTTGAAAGTGCCAAGATTAGAAGTGTCTTGGCACTTTTTTTCTCCACTTCACAAAGGCACACTCAGGTGTAGTGAATCAAGGAGTTGCAGCAAGATTACAAAGGAAGAGGCAGGGAATAAAGATGTAATTGTCACGTATCGAGGTTGAGGCAGAAGCAAGTGCAGATAATGACATTTATTTAAACAAACGTACTATGAAACAAAGACACTTAGACAA